>NC_047102.1:900000-1190000 GCF_902459505.1 Geotrypetes seraphini
TAACAACCCCCCCCCCCAGTGGTCACTAACCTCCATCCTACAAAGATCTCAATAAAGTGGTACATACCTGTCTCTAGAATAGCAGCACTTGATATGGGAAAGCCAAGGTGTCTTAGGTAGACTGGGGGGGGGGGGGGGGTGCAGCTAATAAACCCTAGAGAGGAGGACCCAGGCCCATAAGCCACTCTAACCACTACATTTATGGGGGAAAATGTGAGGCCATCAAATCTCTATTCTTCTGCCTTATAGGTGCCACCTGTAGCCATAAGTGTTATTGGGATGCTAAACAGATGGGCCTAGTGGGTTTTGGGGAGCTCAACATAAATTATAAGGGGGTTATGGTGAGAGGTGCATCTGGCACTCTTTCTGTGAAGTTCACAGCAGTGCCCTCTAAGGTACCCCAGTGCTCTGTTGGGATGTCTGTGTGGACAGTCTATTACAATACTGGCTCCTCCCACATCCAAATGGTCTGGATTTGGACGTTTTGGACTTGGACATTTCTGTGGGTATAAAGTTAAGCATCCTAAAGCTGGATATCCTTTAGACATATCCCACTTTCGAAAATGGAAGTTTGTAAGCTCTTCAGAGCAGGGACTGTCTCTTCTGTGTTTTGATGTACAGCGCTGCGTATGTCTAGCAACACTATAGAAATGTAGTAGATGCAAATTTATCCTACAATAACCAAGTAGATGGCAAAGGCCTCTCTATTCTCCCCCCTAACTTGGTAATACCACATCTTTTTGAATTCTGTCCCTTTTTGTATCTCCTTCAAGAGGGCATTCCCACATTTCTTGACCTCCCTGCAACTATGTCATATCCCTTTACTTTGGAAAAGGCTTGTTTTTGTGCCATCCATTTCCTATCCTTCCTGTCTTCTAGAGTTTATGCATGTTCATTGCAACTGGCTGTGAGGTTCCTGGCCCTACCAAATTGTTTCCTCTGATAGATGGAAAGAAAAAGATGTAGAAATGGTGCAAATGATAGTGTATAATTATATACAGTGCACTGCCAGTCACGAATCTGTGGGTTAAGCCTGTGTTATTGTAGCTTAACTGGAAAGTGCAGTAATGTGTTTTTATAGATCTATAAAACCTCAGATTTGCTCTGTGCTCCTGTGATTGGTCAGCTGGCGCCTGAAATACATCGATGACACTTTTGAGAAGATCTCGGCCTCTGTATCTTTGCAATTAGAATGAATTTACTGCCTTCAAGACAGGCAAAAATATGCAAAACACTCCTTGGATAAGTTTGGCTGAGAAGCTGTTTATCTGCTTGCTTGCAACAAGTTTTCAAAGGTCATCCTTTCTGTTGCATACCGCAGGCAGGAACTGATGTGTCTGCAGCTGGTGGTACCACGTTGGCTGGGTTAACTCAGCTTCGTACTCTATTTTTCTCCACTTTGTATGACCAGTCCTGGAATATTGCCCATATTTTTCCAGGCACACAAAGTCCTTAAGCCTGGTCTGGAAAAATGCCAGGGTTTCATAGGAAGAAGTCAAATGTTAATATTTTATTTCGGTTTTCTCCATTTTCTCCTTCTGTGCTACAATGTGTTCAATTACTCGAAAATCAAGCAGAGAGAAGTGAAATCCTTGCTAAAGTTTTTCTCCTGCTGTCTTACTCTCTTGGCATATTTTTAACAAAATGAAAGTAGTGAATTTAAATTAGATTTAATTAAACATATGATCCACTAAGAAAAGATAAGTATGTAGCATAAAACATGAAAGAAACAGATTCCAGAAATGTGCCAGAAGCAGACCTTAATGTGTTTTCCTAAATTTCAAAGGCAAGTCTGCCTAAGAAAACCCTCTCAGGTGGACCCAGTATGAATTACAGAAGCGCCACAGATTCTGCACTGGGAGTCGCAGCATTCTAGAAGATAAGGAGGGGATGCAAAAGAGAAGCGTAATGAAATGGATCTTGTGGATGCTATTGATACTCCAAAACTCAGCCAAGGTAATTTCACCAGAAGAGAGGTATCGATCAGACCACTCCAAGCAATATTCTGCAGCACCTGGAATCCTTTATTAGCACAAAGAATGGAGGCCCTAAAATTTATTCACCTCTTTATACCATTCTTCCCAGCGGAGCTCAGAAGGGTTTACATGAATTTATTCAAGTACTCAAGCATTTTTCCCTGTCTGTCCTGGTGGGCTCCCAATCTATCTAATGTCCTTGGGGCAATGGGGGATCAAGTGTACACTTTAATCCATATCCTCTCTTCCTTTTTCAGTTCTTTTCTCCTTTGTAGACCCTGTCAAAAATTACGAAGACTAGGGGACACTCGATGAAGTTACAGGGAAATACTTTTAAAACCGCTAGGAGGAAATTTTTTTTCACTCAGAGAATAGTTAAGCTCTGGAATGCATTGTGACAAGATGTGGTAAGAGTGGATAGCGTAGCTGGTTTTAAGAAGGGGTTTGGACAAGTTCCTGGAGGAAAAGTCCATATTGAGAAAGACATTGGGGGAAGCCACTGCTTGCATGGAATGTTGCTACTCTCTGGGTTTTGGCCAGGTACTAGGGACCTGGATTGGCCACCGTGAGAACGGGCTACTGGGCTTGATGGACCATTGGTCTGACCCAGTAAGGCTATTCTTATGTCTTTAGCTTCATGTCCTCTCCCTATACTGCGAATGTCCTTTTGTAACCCGTTCTGAGCTGTTGGGAGGATGGGATATAAATCTAAATAAATAAAATCATTAAACCTGTCCTGGGAGACCCCCAGCCAATCGGGTTTCCAAGATATCCCTAATGAATATGCATGAGGCAGATTTGCATATAATAGAGGTGATGGGCATGCAAATCTGCCTCATGCATATTCATTAGGGATGGAAATGTAATACAAAACCTCACAGCTGCCCCTTATGCTATCTGTGTAACTTTAGGGAAGCCCGATCCACCCACAACCCTCCCATTCCCACACCCCCTATTATGACATGGGTCAGTTGTACCAGATAGTGAGGACAAATCTACAATAAGTGGATTTCTTGCTAGACCTCAAACACCTAATTCTATTCGTGTTTTCATCATTGGTCTTAGCAAATAGCATGTGCAATAAATCTTTCTGTGAATTTTCAAGAAGCTCTGCATAAATGATAAAGGAAAGGCTGCCCAACCATTTCACGTCTAGTTTCGTCAGGGGCTCTGCCAAACCTTCTCTTTGAGCTGAAACCACTCAGCCTCTATCGCCTTATTGTACATTTGTCCTCACTATCTGGTATCTATATCAATTGGACATTTCTTTAAGTTTCCTTATCTAGTTGATGGGTCAATGGTAGGCACAATAAATGCTAAGAATTACTACGCTAATTGGCTCATTATTCATGCAAATTGGGCACATGCAACTGAAAGTGCCATTCATACAATGTTATAGCAGAAATGCTCCCGAAAATGTAAAATATTTCTTAATCGAGGGCTTCTTTTATCAAAGTGTAGTAGAGCTTTTTACTAAGGGCTGGCGAGGTGAAGGCTCTGAATTCCGTAAAAAGTTCTGCTGCGGAGCCAGAATTTCTAAAATGCAGTTTTTGTCATCACAATTGTGGCCCCAGGTGAAGAGCGGTAGCTGAGTCCCTTTGCATTCATATGTTCTGTGCATATTGACTTCGGAGTCAGGCCACAGAGGATTTTCCACATCCAAATGCACGTAGTGGATTTATCTTTTTGATTCATTTTGTTTTATTATCTTCAAAATCAAAATTGATGTTTGTCTTTGGTGTTATGCCCTCGGGAGTTTTTCATTCCCTTCCACATCTTCGCTTGCTGTTTTAAAGATTCCTGAGGTCGGCTCAAGTGCTTTTGTTCTGTGGACCTTTTAAGTGAAGCCACAGTGAGCCCTGTTTAGAGAACTTTTTTTATTTGTGGACAAAAATACATAGAAACAACCAAGGGAACCATTACTCTTCACCAGAATTATTCTTAATGTCTTACTGGACAAGATTGAAATGCCTTCAGTTCCTTTGGGAGAATTAAAAATACTTTTCTTTTTTTCCGCTTGACTTTTCTTAAAAGTTAATTTATATTTTAGTTCCCATTGTGTAATATATGAAGCAGGTTTTCATGAAAAGCGTATGCGGCCATCCCTGTGGATTCCCTGAATCTGCTGGTGTGTCCTTTGCATCGCCCTGGTGAACTCCAGTGAACTGCTGTTCTCAGTTCAGCCAGCTGCGGCCACACAAGCCATATTTTGCTTCTGAGTTATAAAGTCCTTTCTGCATCAGCACATTCATATTGGCTTGGAATTGCATTCAGTCAGATATGACATGAAAGGTTGGTGGCTTCTTTTCTGTGTCTCCTGCTATCACTTGCTGGCCTCACAGTTAGCAAAAGATGGGGAGACAAGCATCAACAAATCTCTTGTGCCCACAGGGTATAAAACACTTTTTTCAGCCTTATTATATACCCAAGTCTGACAAGGTTATTCCTTGTAAAAAGGGTGCTTTGTGTGCAACTCAATTGCATAATGAGCCAATTAGCACTGAGAATTATCAGCATTAGTTGGACTTTATTTCCATTTTTGTACATAAATTTTGGCACAGGATCCTTGCCTAAATTTCCTTACATTTGTGTGCGTAATTATAAAATGAAGAGCATCCGCATCTAACATTAGGCGTGAGAATTTGCACTACCCTTTCCACTGGTAAACTGGCCGCGCCTAAAGTTAGACATGGCTCCCAGGCATAAGAGCTGTTCTACAATATAAACCGAGCTTAACTTTAGACACCGTTTACAAAATAGCACTTAAGAAGGTTTTTTCTGGTGCTGATGTTTTAGTCTCTATATATAGAATCCAGTTCTGTAGGACTTTTCTCTGATCGTTCAATTTGATGTGTGTATTTGGGAGTTGGGGAGGGGGAGTCTTACTGTCTTTTTGCACAAGGTTCTCCTTCCACAATTGTTATGGAAAGGATTTCCTGCAGTGACTTTTCTCTGAGACACATGATTTCAGCTCCTGAAGTATTTGGGCCTTTTTACTTTAGGGGCAAACTGTGTAAATTCAATTATCAAAGAACCACAGCAGTATTTAGTGAAAAATGTTCTTCACACAGATGCTGTTGCTTTGCTTTAGGATTTTCCTCAACCCCTCTTAGAGGGATTTACCTATGGTTTACCTCATTTATTGTATTTAGGTTTATATTTGGTCTTTTTACTACTGTTATGCTGTTAACAAAATTGTAAGTTTTATGTTGCATTATACCTGCGCCTTGGCTGAATCTCTTCATAAAGGCAGTTAATAAATCCCAATAATTGAATACAGGAAGCTCATGATGGTGGATTGCAGCAGTGGTTCTGGTAGAGCTCGAGCTCCAAAGCAGCAGAGTTGGAAACAGGGTAGGATTAACCAATAGGCCCAGTAGGCACGTGCCTAGGGCCCGAAATGGTCAGGGGGGCCTGATGAAGGAGGACATCAACCTTGCTTTTTCCAGCATTGATCGGCAACGCGCCCCCCCCCCCCCCATCGACAGAAAGTAAGACAAGCAAGCAACATGGGTAAGAAAGGCAACGGGAACTGTAATTTTGCAAGCGGTGCTGCTTGCCCAAAGCTTCCCTCTGATGCAGCTTCCTGTTTCTGCCTAGGCACATGGTAGGGTGGAGTGGGGCAGGGGGCCCAGTGTACTTGTGTGCCTAGGGGCCCTGGTTGGAAATGCAGAATTTTTTCAATAAGAAAGTACTGAACCTTTGTTACCAACTGAAGCAGTGCAGATTAAAAGGAAAGAAATCAAAAATAAAACCAGATCGGGGCTTATAGAGTCGGTGACTGAGAGAAGAAAGAGTGAGAAGACTTCAGCCAAAAAGCTTTTTGCGACAATTTCAGCCTACTTAACTTTTGTAGAGATGTCCAAACAAAACAAAAGAAAAATCATTCCATTTTCTGAATTTTTTCTGATTTTTGGATGGGTTTTCTTTTTGTTTCACAAGTTTGTTGAACAGATTTTTAAAAATATTAAAAGGCCCTTTTGCTAAACTGCTTTGCCTAATGCCGCATAAAATATTGCACCAGAAGATACGCTCAGGCATCCTAGGGGAAGTGCCAAATGTACACAAAATTAGTTTTCAAATGTTTTGTTGGAGGGGCAGTGGGTAAGGGGGGTAGTCCGCCCCAGGCGCACCTGGCTCTCTCTCTTTCCCCATTCCCTTTGCAGCAAGGGAGGGAATGAGAGAAAGACATGTTGCCAATAGGGGTGGAGGAGAGAGGAAGAAAAGTTGGACTCATGGAGGGACAGAGAGAGATGTTGGTTGGGGAAGGGAATGAGGTCCGGAGGAGAGGAAGCGTGCAGGAGGCAGAAAGAAAGAAATGTTGGACGCTCAGTGCAACCAGAGACTACAGATGGTAAAGGGGATGGAACTCCTCTCGTATGAGGAAAGACTAAAACGGTTAGGGCTCTTTGACTTGGAAAAGAGATGGCTGAGGGGACATATGACTGAAGTCTACAAAATCCTGAGTGGAGTAGAACGAGTACAAGTGGATCGATTTTTTGCTTCATCAAAACTTACAAAGACTATGAAGTTACATGGAAATACTTTTAAAACCAATAGGAGGAAATATTTTTTCACTCAGAGAATAGTTAAGCTCTGGAACGTATTGCCAGAGGTTGTGGTAAGAGCGGATAGCGTAGCTGGTTTAAAGAAAGATTTGGAGAAGTTCCTGAGGAAAAGTCCATAGTCTGTTATTGAGAAAGACATGGGGAAGCCACTGTTTGCCCTGGATCGGTAGCATGGAATGTTGCTACACCTTGGGTTTTGGCCAGGTACTAGTGACCAGGATTGACCACCGCGGGAACGGGCTACTAGACTTGATGGACCATTGGTCTGACCCAGTAAGGCTATTCTTATGTTCTTAATAAAATCACCATTACTGATTGAAATGTGTCAATTTTGAGAATTTATATCTGCTGTCTATATTTTGCACTATATTTGTCTAATTTTCTATAGTTGTTACTGAGGTGACATTGCATATTTTAAAGCCATCTGCCTTGACCTCTTTAACCCCCCCTCCCGAATATAAACATTTTCTGTGCAGTGTGCTTTGTAGGGTTTTTTCAATTTTGTGGTTACCATTATGAATTAATAAGATTATATTGTGTGTATATCTAATCTAATCTAATCCTAAGGTTTGTATACCGCTTCATCTCCACATTTGTAGAGCTCGGCGCGGTTTACAGTAGAAGAAATAGGAAGGAACTACAACAGAGGGTTAGAGGTAGAAGTGTGAAGAAAATTTAGAGGACTTGGGATGCCAAGATATAAGAGTTTCTTAAGTTGGAGGGAGACTTACATTTTTTGAGAAAAGCCAGTATATGAAAAACGAATGGAAGAAATTGCATTACCATTAGTACTATTATTATGGGGGTGAGGTCAGAGGCGGAGCTTGGATGAGTCTGGGGAGGAGCATGGGCGGGGGTACTCAGTTGATATTTGTTAGACTTAGGGGGTACTTGGCTTGAAGAAGTTGAGAGACACTGCTTTATACCACAGCTTTGAAAAAAGGAGCACTTAGCAAATCCTAAACAGGGGGCAGGAACTGAAAAGAAAATGGTAAAATCCCTTCATTAGAAATGGCCTTAGTGCGTGGGAAAGTGAAAAGATGCTTAGCCCATATTCTCTGTAGAGACTCTTGCTAGTTGATCACACTTGATTCCACAGTCAGTCTTTCTCTGTGATTTATGTCACACTTTGTAATTCTAGTGAGATTGTTTCCCCCATCTTCTTTACAGATGAGTGGCCCAGAGACCCACCTTGCCATACAGACAACATACTAGGGAGATAAATCAGAGGTGATGCATATGGCAAATGCTTCTATTCAGTAGGCTTGCAGATTCAAAACAATTCTTGGCGAAATGTGTCGTTTCCTTGAGAGGAATATTCACTCTGCTACTAGCTAAATTCCAGAAGACTCATAAGACAAAGACTTCCAGTGATCGGCTCCAATTTCAGTTTAATGTTTATTCCCCTTAGTTTTAGAAGATGGGGAGAAGAGAAACAAGGCTGATTTCTTATCAGTAAGATACATTCTAGGATGTATCTTATTTCTACTGCAGAAAACATCAATTCTGCAGGTTTGGAAGACTGATCACAGAGAACAGCTCATTAGATCAGAATTTATGGAGGTTTCAAGTCCCAGATTGTGAACTCACGCACTATTGACCAGGCTCCGATTTCTACTGCCTTTCGTTTATAAACTTGACTTTATATTTCTGGGTGGTTGGGGGGTGTTTTTTTTTTCTTCTTTGAAATCCTGTGCCTTAAAATTATTTATGAAAGTAAGAAAGTTTTAAAGATTAGACCTAAGTTTCTTTTTTTGTAGTGTTTAATCTGAGAATGGCGGTTGTTTTTGTTTTACCCAGATGACTGACCTATCTGCTCTTTCTCTCCGCTGCTGGTGAGACTGTGGTGGTGCCAGATCTGAGATGGTCCAACCTGCTAGATTCACTTTTACAGCACAATGTTTTTGGTTGAAGTGCTGAAGGCATGTGAGTTGTTAGATAACTGGAGAGATTAACCAGCTTTCTGTTGTCAGTTTTAAATGCATAAAAGGACAGAGGGGGGCTTGTGATTTTAACGAAAACATTACAGTCATAGCGCCTGAATTCTGCTCTGTGACAGCAGATGAAGACCAAATGTCCCATCAAATCTGCCCAGTCCCATCCTGCTCCTTTTTCTTTCAGTTTTGTTTTTTCCAGCCCAACAGATATTAAAAAGAAATGAACACCATAGGCAAAATATCTGTCCAAAATATGAGTGGAAAGACACATCAAATCTGAAGGGACTAGGGGTTCCTGGCACCAAACCTTTTCCCCAAATTGTTCCAAAGGATTTCTAGGGACAACCAGTTCCGATTTCTGTAGCTTCGGAACTTGCTTCTTTCAAACTTCCTCTCTCCTCTCCTCTTCCAATGACAGACACCAAACAAAGCCAGCACGCAAACACCGATAAGTATAGACACAGGTGCATACATAAAAAAACACATAGGGGGTCTTTTACTAAGGCACGTGCTAAATGCTAACACACTCATTATATTCTATGGACATGTTAGCACTTAGCATGCGCCTTAGTAAAAGGAGGGGATAGTTACAGACACACATAGACAACCAAAAGGTGCACACCCAAAATCACATGTACATAGGGAACCCCCCTCCCAACTGCTGCCATGTCCTCATTCCTGATGGGTTGACATGGTAAAATGTGGCCTTAGTACATCCTTGTCCAGGTTTTTTTTCCCTTGCAACAAGAATTAGCAACAGATAATGCGATCGAACAGAGCAGGGATGAGCCTGGTCTTCAAACTCCACTTTAATAGCAACCAACAGTGAAAAACATACATAAAACAGTCTTATCAATCGTAACATCATCTGGCAAATCATGGACTCGACAAGGACTGTGTTTCGGCTAAACTGCCTGCATTAGGAACATCCGCTCTGCACCTCAGACACACCCCTCAAAAAATATTTTAATGAGTTTATACTACATGGTTATCATAGAAACATAGAAGATGACGGCAGATAAGGGACATAGCCCATCAGGTCTGCCCACTCCACTGACCCACCCCAAGTCTACTATCCTAGGGATCCCACTCTTGGTGACAGGTTCCCTTGGCTTAACCTCTAAGGGATCCCACATGGGCATCCCATTTGCTCTTAAATTCTTGCACGCTGTTTGCCTCGATCACCTGCACTGGGAGCTCGTTCCAAGGATCAACTACTCTCTCAGTGAAGAAATATTTCCTGGTGTCCGCCATGAAATTTCCCGCCCCTGAGTTTGAGCAGATGCCCTCTTGTGGCTGAGGGTCCTTTGAGAAAGATAATCTCTTCTTCCATCTCGATATGGCCGGTAATATATTTAACGTCTCGATCATGTCTCCTCTCTCCCTACGTTCCTCGAGTGAGTACAGCCACAAATTTTTCAGCCTTTCCTCGTACGATAGATCCTTGAGCTCTAAGACCATCCTGGTGGCCATCCATTGCACCAACTTTACTCTCAGTACATCTTTTCAGTAGTGTGGCCTCCAGAATTGCACACAGTATTCCAAATGGGGTATAATGGCATTATGACTTCAGGCTTCCAGCTGACGAAACTCCTGTGGATGCAACCTAACAACTGTCTTGCCTTAGATGAAGCCTTCTCCACATGATCAGCAGTTTTCATGTCTGCGCTGATGATCACTCCCAAGTCTCGTTCTGTTGAAGTTCTAGCTAAGGTCTCACCATTCAAGGTGTAAGTTCTGCACGGATTTCTGCTGCCGAGGTGCATGATCTTGCATTTCTTAGCGTTGAAGCCCAGCTGCCAGGTCGAGGACCAAAGCTCCAACAAATGTTAGGTCCTGTGTCATACTATCAGGTGAATTGCCGTCTCTACACTATATTGCATAGTTTGGCGTCGTCAGCGAATAACGTTATCTTACCTTGAAGCCCCTGAGTTAGGTCCCCTATGAATATGTTGAAAAGGAGCGGGCCCAACACTGAGCCCTGCGGTACTCCACTGGTCACCTCCAATGTTTTAGAGAGGGTACCGTTAACTACCACCCTCTGAAGTCTGCCACTCAACCAGTCATTGACCCATGTGACTCTTAGGCTCTGAGGGCCGGATTCAGCAGCTGCCTTTAAAAAACGCCACCCATTGCGTGCCAATCACGCTAACAGCGCCCTTTGCAGAATCGCGCCTACTATTAAACTTGAAACTGTACAAAATTGGCTCATTTCCAATAATCTAGCATTGAACATACAAAAAACAAAATCCATGCTTTTTACCTGGAAAAAGGACATAATCCTGAGGACCCCTTTTGTCCTTGATAACATCCCTTTAGAGTTAGTGTCTACTTTAAAAATATTAGGTGTTATTGTGGATGACAAACTATTGTTTCATGACCAAATTAGTCATATAGTCAAATCATGTTTCTATAAATTACGTTTGATACGCTCTATTTCAAAATTTCTCAAGCCCAAAGCCATCAACATATTAATTCATTTCTCTGGTAATAGCAAAAATGGATCCTAAACATCACCCAAAAGGAAAAAAAGAAAGACTCCAAATTATTCAAAATACAGCTATTAAACTTATTCATAACGCCAAAAAAATATGATCACGTTACGCCCCTAATGATTGATTCCCACTGGCTGCCAATTAGCCACTGCATCACCTTTAAGTTACTACTTTAGTTTATAAAACGCTAACTTTTAACGAACCCCAATTCATATCCAGAATGCTCACTCCGCTTAATACTTTCACGATCTTTGCGATCCACTTCTCAGAATCTCCTAACTATTCCATCCTTGAAAATTGTAGGCACTAGAAGACACGATATGTTTTCTGTAATGGCTCCTCAATTGTGGAACTCATTAGCTCAATATATTAGAGAAGAAAAGGATCTTACATCTTTTAAAAAATCCTTTAAAAACTATCTTTTTAAAGACACTTTTAACAGTTAAACTTTAGTTATACAACTAAACACTTTAACCCTCTAACTCTTTACCCTCCCTTTTGTTTTTCCCCTTTGTGTTTATTCTCGCTAAGAAAGAATTGTAACTTTTCCCTTCTCTCCTCCCTGACTCATGTTGGTTTAATTTGTAAGTCTCTTGTTATTTTATTGGATGTTATAACTATGTGTTTTTAGAAAATTGTACATCGCTTAGCAAATTGAATAAGCGATTCATCAAATACCAATAAAAACTTGAAACTTGAAACAGAGTTTTGAAGGTCTATGTTTGATGAGATTCATGTCTACAGAGGTGGCACCTGTCATTTCCAATGTAAACCACACCTTAGGCAACATTGAGCCCCTCTGTAGATGCGATTACGCACCTACGCTTTAAAAAATATGCGGCCAATTGCCGTGCCAATTAATACCAGTTAAAATAGAATCTGGGCCTCACTGCAGGATGGCTGAGTGTGTCTCCTGGGATTAGGGTTACCAGACATGAACTCCTTTTGAGGACGTGTCCAGGAGTCCAGATAGCTTTCAAAACCCGGCACTTTGAAACGAGTTTTGAAAAGTTTGGAACAAATCACTGTTGGGCAGGAGCCCATCTGCGCATGTGCGGATGTGCTCCTGCCCGATAGAGCAATAATGGGGTTGGGGATGTGTAGAACTGGACGGGCCTGGGGGGTCCGGATTTTCAAAATGGAAAATCTGATAACCCTACCTGGGAACGCCATTTAAGCTCTGTCAGACTCTTTTACTTACCTGTGTTAGGCCTTCTAATGCTGCCATACCTCTCCCTATGCTCCCTAGCATCCTTCTAGCTTTTGCTGTCTTTTCAACCTTTTTGGCCACCTTAAGATCATCACATACAATCCCACCCAAGTCCCGCTCTTCATCCCCTAATCTCCCAAATTTCAGACCATTCTTCAAGCTCCACCAGGTCTTTCTTCATGTTATTCACACCATCCAGCTCTCACTACTCCCTGTCTTTGACTCATCTCTTTCCTTCTCTTCACATATCCAGTAGGACCATCAAAACTTGTTGATTCTTTCTCTACAGTGTTGCTAAAATCTGGTCTTTCCTTTCTCAGCAGGCCGCCAAGACCATCATCCACACTCCTCCTCACCTCTCGCCTAGATTACTGAAACCTACTCCTCGCAGGTCTTCCACTAAGCCATCTCTCTCCCCTGAATGCTGCTGCCAGGGTCATTATACTCAAGTTACCCTGCTCCACTTGCATAAGTTTCAAAGTGCTCTTACTGACCTAAAAGTGCATTATTCACTGGGCTCTCTATCTCCCCCCTTCTCCTCTACTGCCAACTCACGACTCCATCCTTTCTACCATATGCGTAGAACAACCTGCCTGACTCGGTGCTCTGGTGGTATTCAAATCAGGTTGAAGCTGGGTTTAAGTCCTACACCCTACCAACATCTGTGTCATTCCTCTATAGTCCACTATCTTGTCCACCCTCATCAGTCCCCTTGTAAATCCCTACCTGAGCAATATGCATAGATTCACCTTTTGTCCTTTGTGTCTGTCTTAATTAGACTTTAAGTTCTTTCGAGCAGGTAGCGCTATAGAAATAAGAAATAGCAGTGGTTTCCTCATATTTTGTCACCTGATATTCCCAACACCAGTTAGTCTGGGATTCCTCTGGGAACAGGAAACTCACTGAATAGTTTACATCTGCCTTTTTTAATTATATCTTTTTTTTTTTCATTGTCTATCACTGCAAATTGTCAGCATTTATGAAGTGAGTTGTTAGTAACAGACAGATGGTCTTTCTATGAGGACATAGGCTAGACTCTGTTTTAACCCATGAGTTCCATGTTGATAATTGTGAAACGGCTGCTCCGGTCACAGGTAGCCACAACATACAGAGCAGGGCACATGCTGGCAAGTCATTTAGAACAGGCTGTCTGGTGGTGCTGCGATTGTCCACATCTGAACCTATCTAAAAATGGCCCTTTTAAACTGCTCAGATCACAGGGCAAAATGTTTCTTTTGTGATTCTTGATTCTTACTTTTTAATGAGCAGAAAGACTGAAATTGCATTTTACACATGAGTTTTATCACTGCTTGATATATGAAATATGTCTTAGTCTTTTAAATGTCAGATATATTATACGTGAAACACGCTGATACTGAACTTTAGACACTAGATTCTTGGCTCCGACTCTCCCTTTTCGGATATTTTATAACCTCGCAGTCTCTGTGATTTACGGTCCTCTTCGCCAAAGCAGTTCCCTAATAAATTGAACAGATCGAGGTATGACTCTACCTTATACTACATTTCTTCATCTATTTTCTCCTTAAGAAGTGCCAAGGGGAATGAAAGGAAATTTTCACCAGTGAGATCAAACAACTAAGAGGTGAAAGGAGGAAAATATAGTTCAATCATTAACCCCCAAATTCTCTATATGGGGCCTTACGTTGTGCAGGCAAATCGGTGCAGACAGCTGATTTGCTGATAATTGGCACTAATTAAAAGTGTGATTCTAGAAAAAGCATGCACCAGTTGCAGTGCGTGAATTTGAAAAGCAGTTATAAGAACCTAAGCAATGCCTCCGCTGGGTCAGACCTGAGGTCCAGGACCTGTGCAGGAATCCTCTATCTATACCCCTCTATCCCCTTTTCCAGCAGGAAATTGTCCGATCCTTTCTTGAACCCCAGTACCGTACTCTGCCCTATTACGCCCTCTGGAAGCACATTCCAGGTGTCCACCACACGTTGTGCACTGATATAGAACACGCCCGGTTTGCACACAACTTAGGCACCCCCCCCCCCATTTTCTAAAAGTGTGGCATAGTTTTTAGCACTGGCTGCAGCGGTAATAGCTCCTATGCTGATAGAAAATGGGGGGGTTAGTGTCATTCTGTAAAGGGGATTGAGGGGTATAGTTAGATAAAGGATAAAATGTCTTAAGTAAAAGATCACTTACAGGTCACTGGCCTGGGGGCCGCCGCGGGAGCGGACTGCTGGGCACGATGGACCTATGGTCTGACTCGGCAGAGGCCATGCTTATGTTCTTACGTGCTTATAATGAATGCACAGCTTCTACAATTGCAGGAAGTACTGTATAGATAAATATATAAAACCAAGCCCTAAACGCTGCTTGTCCTATTTTTTACCTGGGAGAAATTCTATAAACGGCGCCTACATTAATTGGGAAACGCCGTTTGAAATGACATGCAACATTAAATCTAAAGCATCTAAACCAAAGGTGCCAGAATGGTGCCCCCGGAGGTGGCTAACCACTGGAAGGGGCGTTCGAAGCCATATAGCGCCCACATAAGCGCGATTCACAGCAAAGCTAAGGCGCTGGTGCCACGATTCTCTAAACAGCACCGTTGCGTGATTGAGATGCAAAATCAGTGCTGCGTAGAGAATCCAGGGCCTTAGTGCAAGCTAAGCTTTAATCAAAGGCCCCTGAATTAGTCATTGCTGTAATGCTGCTTGTTTTATGCCAGACGTACACAGTGAAGGAGTAGCTCAACGGGGAACCAGGTTTGATGCCCCCTATGAGGTCTGGTCAAGCAATGGAACCCTTTAAGAACATAAGAATTGTCTCGGCCGGGTCAGACCAGGGGTCCATCGTGCCCGGCAGTCTGCTCCCGCGGCGGCCCCCCCCCCCAGGTCCATGACCTGTAAGTGTTCCCATACCTAATCTAAACGTCCATACCCTGTTCGCTTAATGTCCTGTAAGGTAAACCTCTATCTGTACCCTGTTATCCCCTTCGCTTCCAGGAATTCCCTAGCTATAGGCTGATCACTTTTGTAATTGTGTTTTCAAACATGACCAAAAGTTCTCTATTATATTTAGATTTGGCTTCTGATATATTCAAAGGCAAAGATGTAATTTTTAAAGATACCCTAAGTAAATCAGAGGTAAATTGAAATCTACATGTAGGGAGAAAGTCATGAAGAGATCCAGGGACCCAAACGTAGCAGTTAAACTCCATTCATTAATTTCCGCCTCCCTCAGCAAAATTAACATAAAGAACATCGGAGAGATAAGCTAAATCTCTTTGAATTTTATTATTCTACTGAATCTTGGAAGCTTTTTACAGGTGCGGAATAGGAGCTTTTTTGTGCTTGTGATTTGGAAAGTTGAATCTGGGGTCAGAAGCTCTCCGTGTAACCTCAAACTGGAATTCCAGATGGTGATTCAGGACTTAACAGTCTCAGTTCATCAATTTCATGTGCTGTTCGCAAAATCTGCTCTGGTTACAGCCCTGCCTTCAGTCCCAATGTGGCATTAGTGCAGAACAAATTTGAGACATATCCTCGGTGTAATTAGTTCCAGAATTTAGAAGATTTACGGTAAAATAATATGGTGAACTCTAGAAAATAGTTTTATTTTTTGGCAAGAGGAGACCAGCCTGGTAAACTTTAAAGCATTAATCCAGTAACAGCACCTGCTCTTCTACACGTGCTCTGACAACCGTTCCCTGTAAGAGGGGGAGCCGCTGGTGCTTCAGTATTGCATTTTCTGTCACTACCCCTCACAGACCTCCTCTGTACTAATCTGGAAAGAGCCTCTCAATGTCCCTATGCGTGAGCTCTTATGTTATTCAAATTGTGGATATCCTGAAAGCCTTAAATTACTGGAAAAGTGCATAAGTAAAGCAATGAAGATGCTGTGTCCAAGGGGAAAATACTGATTTTACCTCCTTTATTTCACAGCTTAAGGTTTATCCAAGTGAGTTAGTTTTGTGCACTCCTAAGCCGTCAAATTTACTGCTAATGCTGGCAAGTAAGGTTGCTGGGTGGTGGTGGTAGATCTTCTGGGCCACTTCAGAGATGAATCAATTTAGTGAGGCTTGAGTTTTCTCTGCAGGCTGTGTACATGCAATCCATAGACTAATCAACATGCACAGAGAGGTAATATATCTCTTTCCACTCTCATACGTTTTCATTACTGATATAAAATATGGATAAATGGTTTTGTCACTTGGGTTTATTTGTTGTAAAGGTTTAAAACGATGCTGTTAGAATTTCAAAAGAAAGTGAGGGAGTCTTACAAATACTTACTTTGGACTAAACGGATGAATCACTAGAAGAAAAGCAAAAGGTTTATTCAGTGTCAGCCCATGTCAAGCACTGATACTGAGTACTGAGGCCTAAATGTTGGGTGGGTATCACTTATAGAGTGCTGAAAGGCTGTTACGAATCGCTGTACATTTTGACATTCATAGATGGTCCCTGCTCAAGAAGAGCTTACAATCTAACTTGGACAGGGATGCATTGAGCATGAAAACAGTCTATCTAATAATAGTTATGAAGGTCCCCAGCTCCTGCAAAACTCTTTCTCAGGTGTCATGATCCCCCCCAGCCCGCACCAAGCCCAGAACTTGTAGGTATGCTGCCCTGGACCTACCTTGTAATCCCTGGTGTCCAAAGGTCATTAGGGGCAGGAGTTCAGCCTTTCGTGAGGTCAGTTAGTAGGAACTGAAATGTGGGGACTTTATTGTCTGGATCACCAGGTATTAGAAGGTCCATCTAGCCAGTAGCCCGTTCTCATGGTGGCCAAAAACCACTTTCTCATGCTACCGATCCAGGGCAAGCAGTGGCTTCTCCCATGTCTTTCTCAATAACAGACCATGGATCTTTCATATCCAGAAACTGTCCAAACCTTTCTTAAAACCCCTAGAGTGTTGGGGTTGGGTGGGAGGGACAATGTTGTGGAGATGAAGTTTGGTGCAGACTGGGGGAAGGTAGGAGGGGGCCGAGAGGTGCCAGCCCGATATTCAAAACCAACACCCTGAACTAACTTAAGCTGCTTAATGATTTTTTAAATGAGCAGTCAGAGGCAATTTTGCTGTTGAATAGGAAGCGGGTGTGTGTGTGGGGGGGTCAGTTGGCACAGTCTGCCTTTTGCCCCTTCATTATACTTGGCACTTTCTCTCTTTTTAATTTGCATTTTCCATAAAATCTAACACATTAATTCATTGACTTTTAATTAGAGATGGCTTTGTTCTGTACCGTATGCTCCGACATTTCCTGTAAAACAATTTGGGAAGAGATTTGACATGAAGCCAGTCTTCCTTCTTCCATATCAAAGAACACCCACAAAAAGAGAGAGCTTTCCGACCTTGCTGGGCTTTTGCATGCATCCCCAGGACCCAGCACTGCAGTTTGGCACATGGAGGTCAGTGCCCCCCCCCCCCTACAGAGGACAGACAGGCTCCTAGAAGTGCTCCGGCTTCCCTGGTGCAGCCATCTTTTCTTTTTGATTGTACCTGTATTCGCTGTTTGTCCAGCTCTTCTTTGTTGTAAACCGCCTCGAACTACCACGACTTTGGCGGTATCTAAGAAAAATTATTATTAGATGTTAGGGACAACACGCCAAAGTTTGGGAGCAGAGGGAATCCCTTTCCATAGATTAGGGCTTTCTTGCATTCCCTGCCATGAAACATTGCTGGGGAAAAGTTGTATCTTTTGGATTATCATCGGATTGTAAGCTCTCCTGTGCAGGGAACTTCATTACTCGAATTGATGAAGACTGCGATGCGACCTAAATCCCCAAATTGAAAAGTACATTTATGACGGCCTGCGGGGTGAGGGGAATTCCTAGTAAGTAGCCAGGACGAGAAAGGGGGTATCAGCTTCCACACCCCACTATGACTAGCCACTGGCTACCACTGATGCTGGTTCTCCTTGAAGGTGTTGGGAGGCAAATCGAGAAATGGGACTCTAACGAAAGAGAGTGAGACTGGGAGAGATTTAGCCTTGTTTTGCTGAAAGGAGTTAGAGGGAGATCATTTGTCTTTATAGAAATATTGAGCATGTGGCGGCTCCAGGTTCCAAATGCAAGTCTGGCGGGCTCCCTCTAGAGCTAATTCCATCTTCCTGAGTGCTTGACCTTGGCCTTTGCTCTATTTGGGGCGTGTTAACCTTGAGGAAGTGCAAAGGAAAGGTAGAGCCGGCCAAGTTTCGCCTCCCCCCCCTCCCTTCTTCCCGTTGGCAAGGCAAGGCTAATAGACTCTGGGGCAGCCTTCTTTGTTCCCTTCCATCCTAATACCTGGCAAAACATAGCAGCAAAGCTGAACTTTTGGTCACTACAAAGAGATTTAGCTAACAAACATTAGAATTATCCCGATCTATTGGGAAACTAATATTACATGAAGAAAACCGGGCCTTGGTTATGGGTTCAAATCCCCATTGCCCCAGGTACATTAGATAGATTGTGAGCCCAGGAAAAATGCTCACCTGAATCCGAAAATGGAATAAATGCAAGAGCGAATCACGCTGGTTCACCTTTGCAACAACTCCAGCGCGAGCCCCCCCCCCGGGAACGCGGCACCGCCCCGGCTCCTCCTCCGGCCCAGGGGCTCTATTTGAGCTTGGGGCAAGGCAGGGGCGAGGCGCCGCCTGCATCGAGAGCAGCATGGGCTCGGAGGCGAGGGACATGAACGCCTTGTTGCCGGCCAGCAGCAGCTGCCAGTGGGCTCCGGTGCTCGACTTCCCGCCCCCGGGGGCTTCCTACGGCCCCCTGGCTTCCCACCCCTTCATCAAGCAGGAGCCCAGCTGGACCCCTTCCGATGGCCACGAAGACCAGTGCCTGAGCGCCTTCACCGTGCATTTCTCGGGCCAGTTCACGGGCACGGCCGGGGCATGCAGGTACGGAGCTTTCGGGGCACCCCCGGCCAACCAGGCGCCGCCCGGCCAGTCCAGGATGTTCCCCAACGGCCCCTACCTGCCCAGCTGCCTGGAGAGCCAGGGTAAGTGGAAGCAAATTGCACGCTTAAGTTAGACGTCTAGAGAGGCTTCGCAATGAGATTGTAAAGGCAGCTTGTAGATGTGCATTGAAATGTCCTCTTAAAAAAAAAGTACTTACAGCTTTAATGATCGAGAGTAAAGTAAAAAAAAAAAAATTCTCCGAGTTTCACTCGAAATCGGATCATTTTCGAGGCAGTTAGGGTTTTGTTTTCATCCTGTCAATTTTGCACAAATCCGACCTGCGCATCTAAAACCTGGAGGACTTTGCGCTAAGGCAAAAGTCCGGTTTGCTTGACAAATGCTTCATTTAATTAATCGGATTCTAACTGTATGGGAAAATAGCATTTTAAAACAAGAAAAAGTTATGTTTACATTACATGAGAGACTAGATTTCTAAAAAAAACAAAACAAAAAAAAGCTAATTTCTAATATCTCTAATTCTCATTTATTGAATTATTTCATATTATTTTACCACAGAGCATATTATTTTTCGTTCATAACAATTTATTATCACCATCCAGGAAATCGGGGTGGGGACGACGACGTCTAAAGTAACTATTAATGGTCTAATTTGATATTTAATGATTTTTCTGTTAATTGATTACACAATTGTGGATGTAAAAGGGGTCCTGAAAAGTTCTCAGCCTAACCGAGAACAGAACGACCCGGATATGGTTCAACCAATAATCTGAAACAATGTCAAAAAAACAGAGAATTTCGTTTCTGCAAATTGGCACTTAACGAAATAAGATCATATTTTTCAGCTTCAGTGGCAAAATAATGCTCAAAATTTAGGAAGTTGGGCTGAGAACTTAACCCCGCATAGATTTCCATATTGATAATGACTATAAAGTGAGTCTTTGAAAATCATTTGCAGGTCCAGACCATGGAAAAATGTGAGCAAAAGATGAGCTTCCTCGGGAGTTGTTAGCATTCTATTTGACATCAGAAAGCCCAAAATATTTGTTGGGAAATATATGAAAATACCTTTTTACCTAAAATTATTTGATTAAAACACTATTAAATCATCTGTTTTCTCTACATTTTGGCAAATACAATGTCAACACAAAACTTGTCTGTTAATTTCATTGTCGTTAAAATCTATTTGATTAGACAGAATATGGATAACTTTGGTTGTGTTATTTGAATGGCAGCTGGGCATCTCCCCCACCCCCGTCAAGTCAAATGCCAGTAAATTCAAAATGACATTTTCAGAACTTAGTTCCCATTTTAAATGTAGAACTGAAATTTTATTGCGTTTCAGGTTTTTTTTCTATAATGTCTTGATGAAATAAACCGTTCTTGTTCAGCAGCAAAATAACGGGGAAAAGATGACAAATACAGCACTGCGTTGCCTTAAAAACAATAATTTCAACCTCTAACACCAATGCTTAAGGTTCTCCATTGGTTACCAATACACTTCGGTGTACAGTATAAAATCTTAAAATTACTTCACCAAGGAGTTTATGGTCTAACGAACCCAATTATTTGAAGGGATGTCTGGGCTGGTGGAAATCGAAGAACTCATGAAGATCGGAAAGTCTTGGATTGTTAGACCTGAGGAAGAGACAGGAAGTGAAATACGGATCAATCGGCTTCTGCAAAGAAAATGGTTAAAAACTCATTTTTTTCGTACAAGCCTTCATGAGTGATAGCTAATAATTGTATAAAAATATGTTTTCTAAGGAATTATGACAAGACGTTGTTAGGATTGCGTGAATAGACATTGAAAACTGATAAGTAATTTTGAAGTTTGCCAGTTTGAAAATGTATTTTATGTAAACCACTTAAGTTTTTCAAGCGAATAACAAATAGAATAAATAAATCAAATAATTAGTTTGAAATAAATGAAATGTAACTTCAATCCCTAAGTGCTGCGCCAGTTCAGAACCCGTAAAACTACTGCCAACGTTGGTTGAAAGATTTTCCTGCATTCAGTCCCCTAGATTTTATTCTGAAACGGATTTGTTTTAACTGATTACTATAACTGCGCCCACTGTTCCCTGCCCATTTATATGGTGAATTAGTGTCTGTTTGGATACTGTAATTTATTTCTCAGTTGTATTTGCAAATATGAACTGGTTTGGATTGCCTTTAGGCTCAGCTGTCAATGGTTGCCTACAGAGGGGGAGAAGGAAAGGAGTTTTCCAAAATCCACCCCCTTTCCACCTAGAAAATACAATTTTCTGTTCTAGTACAATACCTTTTCTGCAATTAGACAGTTTGTTAATTTACAGTTTACACATCCTTTCCTTGCTCAGGTATGAGAGAAGTAAGAAAGAGGAGATCAGCATCAGAGAAATGAAACTAATATGTTTAAAAGAGCTATGGCACTGCCTTCAAATCTCTGCTGCAGAATTAGGAATGCAGAAATACAAGTCAGCTGAGTCAATCCAGTAAAAGGCCAAGTAGGTTTAAAAGAGGTTTGGACAGGTTCCTGGAGGAAAAGTCCCTAACAATTAGTTGCAATGGGAAACAGGGTGCTGGACTTTGATCTGTCTCTAGCATTTCACACCGTCTGTTCTTGCAATAGGCAAAGATTTCTTGGACCTTGGGTATGAAAGAACACGGTCTTGAGTCAAGGCTAGCTGAAGTTTTTCTGACTGTGGGAAATACGTTTACCTTGGCTCAACAATGTCTTCTTGCCAAGTCTTTGAACCTAACTTTGACCATTTTCAGTGTTTTTGTCCAGCTGGTCTTCTCCAACAATTGGACTCTTCAGAAGATCAGAGTATGCAGCAGATGTACAACTTATAATTATTTTCAGCACATTTTAATCTGTTCTACCTCTGATAAGTCCTAATTAAAGAGACCTTGCTATCAACAAATCAGTTCACAACTAGAGTTCTTATCAAATTCCTGAAGCCTTGGGTCGGGCAACTCCAGAAAATGCGGCCAAAACAGTTATACTCTGCTTTGAGCACAGTTTTCAAGGTCACTTAAGTCTGCATCAGGCTGAAAGTATCTAAGAAAGTCTTAGTGTTAACAGAAAAAAAAGAAAGAAGAAAGAAATCTTTCTTTTATGGATTTTGGGAGGAGAAGCCAGAGAAGGCAACAACATGAACTCGAGGGTCCTTCAGAATTACAGACTGCTGAAAGCAACTTCACATCTTGTTATGTGAGATTAAAAACATGAATCTTTCTTTACAACAATAAACTAGAACTGATATTCCAAAAAAATCTTTCAAGCTTCTTATATCTCCCAGACTATTGTGGTACTTGAATAAAACTCCATCCAATGTTCTCGGAAGATACAGGTTGTACAAGTCTCTGTGGGAAATTAAATGTGGGTAGAGTTTGCAGTCATATTCAACCCTAGTGGAAATCCTCTTTGGGCAATGCTCTTAGTTTTCAGATTCAATTCTCGGAAGCAGATTAAGGCGAGCTTTGTGCTGGATGAGGAAGGTAATTGTCTATTCGCAACCTAGTCTAGAAATAAAAATTGGCACCTATTTTCTTTATAGAATACTAGTGTAGAAAACAAATAGGTGCAATTACTTACACAGCCATGGAGCTGATGTAAGCATTCGTACCTAGATTGTACATTACACCGAGGGGCTGCTGAAAAGTTGTCAGCCCAGCCAAGAAGAGAATGACCTGGATATGGTTCACTCAAGCTCTAGTGGCAAAATAATGGTCAGAATGTAGGAAGTTGGTTGGGCTGAGAACTTTTCAACACCCCCTTGTAGCAATTACCATCTGGCCTATCCCTTCCTCTCTCTTAGGGATCCTGTCCACATATAAACACAAAGATCCTAGAGCCTGTCCATTCATCCCATTTACTCTCTCCTCCTCTACTATAGAGATCCTATGGACTTGTTCCAAGCTGCCCCATCTGTTCACCCACCTTCCTACTACGTGTCATCTCATTTAGTGGCCGCGCAGTGGGAATATTCGGAAACACGATGGCAGATAAAGGGCAAATGGCCAATCGGCAGCATCCACCATCTCCTCCTCTCCCTAAGCGATCCCAAGTGCCTGTCCCACACTTTCTTCAATTCAGACACAGTCTCTGTTTCCACCACCTCTTCTGGGAGACTGTTCCATGCATCTACCACCCTTTCTATAAAAAAGTATTTCCTTAGATTACTCTGGAGCCTCTCACCTCTTAACTTCATCCTATGCCCTCTCATTTCAGAGCTTCTTTTCCAAATGAGATGCGACTCATGCACATTTAGGCTACGTAAACGTCTCATGCCTTTCCTCCAAAGTATTGAGATCTTTAAGTCTGTCCCCATACGCCTTATGACAAAGACCACGCACCATTTTAGTAGTCTTCCTCTGGACGACTCCATCCTGTTGATATCTTTTTGAATAAAAGCCACTTTCTGGTTATTTTCCTACCTACTTGGTATTTCAAGTTCACACTCTCCTTACTAAATTACCCCTTAGGCCCTCTTTCACTATGCTGCGGTTGAGGTTTCTAACGTGGCCTGGGACGCTAAATGCTCTGATGCAGCTCCGACACTCATAGTAATTCTATGAGCACTCCAGGCCGTGGTAGAAGCCTCTACCGTGGCTTAGTGCAAATGATCAATATCAGACGTCACATGTAACTAGATCATTGCAAGTTCTGAGTCCATTTCCTGGGGTAAGTCATCTAAATACCTTACCTGAACACGCAAGTATTAAAATGAACTGTGCACAGCACCCAGAAGATCACAACAAGCTTTGCAGAATTGCTGATGGGTTAAGAAGCCCCAAAAAGAAAATATCACCTTGTAATTACTTTTTTTCCCTGCTCGACTTGTTTGTGAGTCTTTGTAATTAATGAACGGTGGTGTCCGAGCGCCTGATTTACGATTTGGTGTCACTCTGGGGTCAGGAGCAGAGGTGATTCATTTCAATGAGAATTTGCTGGGGAAAATATAACTTGTTTACTTTATGGAGAGCAAATTTCAACTGAAGTAGGAGGTTATTTTTAATTTGACATTCTCTGGTAATTGCAAATGCTTCAGAAAGTGCTTGAGCAGATTTTTTTTTTTAAGTAAATTAGAAACTCCAGTTTGGTTCAAACAACAGATGGAGAATATCTCATTTATGAACTTGTAGCTGTCAACTTTGTAGGGTTTGTAGGGGAAACAAGGCGGTACATGCTCCAGAGATATCATGCCCGCTTTGCACACCTCATTCCTTCCTTTTCTTTCATTCTCTCTATGTGGAATCTATAGGCCAGACTGAAAACAAAGTGTTTAAAAGAGAGCAACACAGCTTTTATGGCGTCGGCACAACCTTTGCAGAAGTGGCAGTGCCATTCAGTTGGGATTGATACAATTGTTCACATGAGAGAAAACTGGGAAATTTCTGAAAAACCTCTGTAGATGCTGGAGCTTGCAGAACGGCTCTATCTGCCTCACTGTATGTCTCCTGCCAGGAGCTATACACTACGGGCAGCCACAATGCGCGACATCCCAGGCTCTCTCTGCTCAAGAAGATGTTAGAGAAGTTTGGAAAACTCCGAGGAGGACATCTCTACTCCCTCAAACTCCAGGCGCATCCTCGGCCTGCTTCAGACTTTTGAGACCAAATTTGCCCAATTTTCAGCAGCCCTGAATCTAGACTAGGCAGGCCCCATTAATTACTTGGAAGTCTAATACTGCAGCCTGTTTTCTGGATGCACCTTGATTTTAATGGTACAGCAGTAGGGAAGACTATTTAATCCTAAGTCATGACTTCTTGTAAAGAGACTTTTATTCCTGATGCCTATAGGGATGGCCCCAGATTCTAAATAAAGTTCTTTATCCAGATCTAAGCAGTTGTAAATATTGATGGAAACATTTTATTAGTATAAATTTTACTTGCCATAGAGATACCAATGTTCCTCCTTGAATCGCTAGGATAATAGAGGAAACCCTGGCTTTGGTATCAACAGAATGGTTGGGTTATTTTGCTGCCGATGGAGAATTAGCATGGAATAACCCTGGCTGTTGCTAGTTAAAAATGAACCCCCTGGAAGCCTGATGTATTATACCAGTGTTAAAATAGCCAATGCCAGGCAAAACAGTCCAATATCAGGAGATACTATCCTGAAAAAGATCTAGGTTTCTCTGGATCACTGCACAGCGTGACTATGCCTTCAGTATTGGGTGCAATAAAATATAGCAGAATTAGAAAATGAACCGAGACGTGTGACCAATATGATAAAGGGAATGGAAGAACTCAACAAATAAAGAAAAGCTAAAGAGATTAGGGCGCTTCAGTTTGGAATGGGTAAATGCAAATGATAGGAAGCAAGCCACAGAGTAGCTAAATACTGCATTTAGAAATGAACTGGGCCAAATATGTTTTCAGTTAACACATAATTAACCTCCCCTTTTATAAAACTGTGGAAGTGTTTTTTAGTGAAGGCCAGTGTGCTGAATGCACTGCGCTGCTCCCAACTCTCATAGAGCAGCGCAGAGCAATCATTGTGCCGGCTGGTGCTAAAAACTGCTTCCGTGATTTTGTAAAAGGGATGGGGGGTAGGGGCTAAGTTCTGTAATTTGTTGTGAGAGGATCTGATAAAACTGTTAGTGTACCTGGATTTGAAAAGATTAGGAGAAATTCCTGGGGGGAGAACTCCAGAAACATTGTTTTTTTTTGTATCTAAATTCTTCTTTACCCTTTGGGGTTCTGCCAGGTACAAGTGACCTGGACTGGCCAACTGGTCACTGATGGAGAAATAATACTGGGCTAAATGGAGCTTTGGTCTGACTGAGATTATTTGGGCTGTAAAGGAGCAATTGTCAGTTTACCAAAAACCACATAACCTTGATTTATCTTTTGTACTGACACCAGAACTAAACTATTTTGAAATAGAAGTATAAAAAACGGATCTATGAGGATTTGCATAAGTATATGAGTTGATGCTCATCGTCTGATGGGTCTTGTAAACTAGTCCTCTTATTAAGAGAACGTAATAGACAGGAAGAGTTGGATAACGCCATTGAGACGTGAGTGCTTCATGTGCAGGTGGACTTTCATTGTTATCAACCTGGATATGGGGCTGTGTTTCTGGCTTCTGCAAACTTCCTTTTTATTGTCTATGGAATTTCTTGGTTTTCAAGAGTGTTGTGAGATTTTGGACAGATCTTTTACTTGACTTTCCAAGAGTAGAAGATATTTCAGCATTGCATGTCCTCTTGGGAACTTTTGGAAGGATGTCACCTCCTGAGGAAGTTCAAGGCTAAACCTTTAACTCAGATTTTCTCTTTCTTTTGGAAGGTTACAGTACAATGGCATTTGATGGGACGCCAAGCTATGGTCACACGCCTTCTCACCACGCAGCACAATTTACAAACCATTCTTTCAAGCATGAGGATCCAATCAGTCAACCAGCGTCTCTAGGTAACAACGACAGAGTCCATAAAATGTTCTTTTACCCAGACGTCTCTCGATGTTGATACAAATAGATTCTGCAATCTAATTTTTTAATAAACCCATAAAGAGAGCTTAAGGAACAGTTAGAGAATCACTGATCTAGGTTAATAGGACAAGAAGGTCCCTAGGGTTTACCTTTTTACATTAGGCTTTTTTTTTATCACGGCCTTGGTGGCAGCTCATAGACTTCCTATGAGCGTCGTAGCAAATACCACCACGACCAGCAATAAAAAAAGCCTAACGCAGCTTTGTAAAGGGGGGGGGGGAGGGGATAGTGAGCCCACCAGGACAGACAGGGAAAAGCACTTGAGTACCTGAATAAAGCCATGTAAACCATTCTGAGCTCCCCTGGGAGAATGGTATAGAAAATAAATAAATAAATATAGGTACCTGTGGGGGACATTTTACATGGGTGTTATGTCCTTAACTACCTCAGAGTATAAAAGTGTTTTGTGATAATTTGCACATGACCTATTTTATCATATTATATTATGCTTTTATTTGTCTCCCTGTTGTACTTGTCCTTTGTTTTGCTTCTTACCTTATGTTATGAGAATGATGTATTAGTCTTTAACCCAATGTTATTATTTAAAGTTTGTATTGTATTGTCTTTCATTGAATGTATTCTAATTGTTCATCGCTTAGAATTTGATTAAGCGATTAATCAAGAGAAATATTAAACTTGAAACACAAATTTAAGAGGAGGTATCATGGGCAGGAAGTGGGCAACTGGATAATGCGGACTTAACACTAGAGAACTCAGGACCAGATTCTACAAATGGCACTTGAGGATTATGGCCCTGGGAGTTGAGCTCACAACCTCTGGATGCAGAGGCAGCAGCTCTACCAGTGAGCCACACCTTAAGTATAGAATTTGTGTCTGGTGTAAGTGCTAGTGACCAAGTATTCTATAACTACAAGTGCAAATATCTGGAACGCTCCTGACACCCCCATGGCCATGCCCCCTTTTGAGGAAAGCACTATGGCAGGTAGGCGCACTGCATTATAAAATACTGCGAAGTAAGATACATGTGAAATATTAATAAGTGGCACTTAAGTAAAATAGCTGATTCATAGCATATAAGAACCTAAGAATAGCCTTACTGGGTCAGACCAATGGTCCTTCAAGCCCAGTAGCCAGTTCAGATCACTAGTATCTGGCAAAACCCCAAAGAGTAGCAGTGGCTTCCCCCATGTCTGCCTCAATAACAGACTATGGACTTTTCCTCCAGGAACTTGTCCCAACCTTTCTTAAAACCAGCTACGCTATCCGCTCTTACCACAACCTCTGGCAATGTGTTCTAGAGCAGTGTTCTTCAACCACCGGTCCATGGACCAGTGCCGGTCCACAGAAATTTCCTGCCAGTCCACAGGGCCAGCATATGCATCAGGCCCAAAACAGTGTTCTTCAACCGCAATCGATGCAGCGTTATCTTCGAGTCAGCTCCCTCTTCCTAACTGATTCAGGGCACAAAGCCAAGGGCAGTGGCTCCTATGGGCATCCTGCGCCTGAACTGGAAGCAACGTCAGAGGGAAGGCTTCCAGATGAGGCAAGAGACGTGCAAGGTGCAATTAGTACTATTATGGGGGCGGGGCCTGGGGTGGAGATTGGGTAGAGATGGGCGGGGTCTTAGCCCAGTGTTCTTCAACTGATGCCAGTCCACAGAATAATTCTTTTATTTTTGCCGGTCCATAGGTGTAAAAAGGTTGCAAAACACTGTTGTAGAACTTAATTATACTCTGAGTGAAAAAATATTTCCTCCTATTGGTTTTAAAAGTATTTCCCACGTGCAAATTTGAGCACGCAAGTCTAGGTGCCAAATGTAGTGTCTCCTACAGAAGAGGCAGCACGGTGCTTCCATGTTAATTCTTTGAAGGGAACTTCATTGCACAACCTTCAATTAAAATGCCACATTCACTCTGAGCTTAGTGTGTTAAAAAGTCCCAAGTTAACCTGCGTTAAGCCCAGATTTTACTGCACTTTATCTTCATAATATTCGTAGCTGATATGCATGCATGCTCATAAGCGGGCCTGAATCTTATCATGTAACGTCTTTTGAGTGTGCCTGCACAAATACTTGCCTATCTGCACCACGTTCAAGTCAATATGCACTTAGAAAAACCCAAAATTGGAAATCCAGAACTATTGAACTAGTCGCATCTCCTTGTTGTTAATTGTTATAAGTCTTATTGTTGTCATGTATGTTACCTTATAACCCGTTCTGGGCTCCTTGAGGAGGACGGGCTATAAATCAAATCAAATCAAGTTGGAAAAACTCTGCAAATTGAAGTTTTTCCCATGAACTTCATTGTGTTTGATCAGAAAATAAGTTATTACAGGATTTTAAAGGCCATAAAGCTCCCACTTTCTTAACATTTGCTATTATTTTAGCTTATCAGAGTAAATTTCTTGGTATTTTAGCTAACTTTTATGTTTTCACACTCGGCAATGATACATTGATAAAAAGACATTTTATGCAAAAAATCCAGTAGCATGGGGGGTCCAGACCTAGGAGGAGCATGGCCCAGGGGTATTCAGACAGGCAGGAGGAAGTAGGCCTCCCTCCTGCCATTTTCACTGCTGGTTCGTGGGGGGGTCATTGGGGAGGGCAGATCGTGCGTAACACACGCACAACATCTGTGCCATTCAAAAAACCGAAGAAGCCCTAACAGCAGTGACAGGAGGCTGCTTCCCCTGTCACTGCCGTTAGGGCTCTGCGCATGTGTCAGTCGCTGACTGAGCAAACTTAGTAGCGCATCAATCGCTGGCCAACAGCGATCCAGTCGATATTACCAATGATCTTGAGTGCATCCAGACCATAACTCACTTTGCCCTTGGCATCAGCACAGCCCCAAGGCTTTATCCTATCTCAAGAAGACATTGAATGCTTCAGTGTTTGGAACGTCATTGGTACGTGATTAGCAATTAGCAAAGTATGTTAAACTTCTGTTATTTTCCCCAATCAAGTGCAGATATTGAAGGCTCATTTCATAAAATACTGCTAGATTTGATGCATAAAATGTCTTTTTATCAATGTATCATTGCTGAGTGTGAAAACATAAAGGTTATAGCTATAATACAAAACTCGGCTCTATTAAGCAAATCTAATAGCAAATTTTAAGAAAAATGGAGCTTTATGTAATCAGTGGCTTTCAGCGATCCCAGGAAAGGCTTGAAAAACTTTTTTGTCTATTGTTTTCTGATCAAGCACAATCAAATTCCTGGGAAAAACTTCAATTTGCAGAATTTGTCCAACTTTAGGTTTTTCTGGACAACCACTTTTAGACCTCAGTTCAAAAATTGCCTCTTAGATGGAGGATCCTATCAATGTTCAGAACTTGGGATCAATGATTTTCTCCTGTCTTGTGCTGGGTATTTTGTAGTTCAGCCATCATCTGATTGGAGAGAGATAGGTGGGTAATGGGGGTTTGTTGCAGACTCGAATCCGATGTCTTTCTCTTTGCAGGAGATCAACAGTATTCAGTACCCTTCCTCCAGTTTATGGCTGTCATACCCCCACAGATAGCGCACGGGCAGCCAAGCCTGCTATTCAGGACACCATATAACAGGTATCTTTGCAGCTTCCCTGGAAAAGCCCAGTTGTTTCACTTTAGACCCAGAGCTCTGGATTAATTGGTCACCGGTTAACCTGCTCCATCTGCAATCCACATCTTGACACATTTGCAATTTGTATACTTTCTCCTCATGTTCTGCAGAAACACTTTGGTTTTCCCACCTGAAATGTTAGTGACTTTGCGCTACACAGCAAAGCAGAAAGGAAATGACTTTTTTCTCCCTGAAATTGCAGAGCTTCTGACCTTGTCTCAAGTAAAAATCATTAAGACCGCACCTCCCCTCCCCCCCCCCCAACCAAACAAAAAGACTACTGTATAAAGTAAAAAGGACAGACGGACACTTCAAAACACAAGTGAAATCTTTCACACTTTGGGGTCAATGCAGTGAACTAAAGCAATAAGAAATCTCTGCTAATGAGATGCCAATTACCTCTATAACTATTAGCACAGGAAGAGGAATCTGTTTAAACACAGAGGCATTAACACAAAAAGCTTTGCATTACCATCTGCATTTTACAATTATGTTTTATGCACATATTTTTCCGTTCCTTGCTTCATGCAATGACTGAGCTCATTAACGTCACGGTTGTACCTGCAACTTCATGAGGATGACCCCTGTTTGCTTTTAGGGAGGCAAACTAATGCCCAGTGCAGTCTACCCCACCCTTTGCTTCTTGGGGAGGCCATTTAAGTTTTACTGTGAGTGGAAATACCCTATCTTTTTATTCTCTCTTCTTGCCACCTCTATATGTATCACAATACTATTATTCCTCTGAATTAAAACCTGCAATGTGGAAAACTTTTTCAAATATGCTTAGAAAGCTGGGAGGAAAAAGCCTCAGAATCTAGTCACTGGCCACTTAATTATATAAGAACTTAAGGGCGATTACCTCATTGCCATTAAAAAAAAAACCCCTTCCAGCCACCAATAAAATGTGCAAGTCATGCGGCCAAAAAATATAACGACTTATTTCAAACAAACAACTCATCTGTAAGTGTCTTAATCCTCCTGGTCCCAGTAATGGTGGCCAGCGCTTTGCCTTCTGCTGCATCAGGATGATAACGGACCAAAATTGAAATCGGTGTTCACTTTCCTCGTGCCCTGCAGACCTCAAAGATGGCCTCTATGTTTATTCAGGCAAACAAACAGAGAAACACCTCGCCTTCGAGAAAGGACAGTCAAGCAAAAAAGGCAAGGGTGGGGTCTTTTCAACCAATAATACAATCCCAACAAGGCGTATGGGAACGCCTTCCTCAGGGGACACTATTAAAAGATATGCAGCAAAATTAAAATTAATGACTTAAAACCATCTAAATAGAGATAAAAGCTGATGTCAAACAATGCATAATAACGCAAAGTAAGCATGTGAATACAGATGAAAGTGCATTGTAGAGTATAAAGATAAAAAGATTAGCATTTAGCACATGCTAATATTTTGCTTATGTATTGCTTGTTCCAACTATCTGCTGATCTATGTCATAGACCTCCTGTCAATTCATTTGTTTCTTTAATAGTGCCTCTTTGGGCTTCTTCTTATTGTTGTTGGAAGTAGGGAATGACACGGGAACTCATTTTCCCATCCCATCCCCACCCCATTCCTGCAAGCTCCGTCCTCATCTGCACAAGCCTCAAACACTTGAGGCTTGTGCCATTAAGGCAGAGCTTACAGGAATGGGACAGGGACAGGGACAGGACAAGGAAAATTGAGTTTTCTACGGGGACGGAGACAAATTTGTCCGCAGGTCATTCTCTAGTTGGAAGGTCCCTGGGTCACTCCCACTTTTGCCCTTTTCGTGGTCACTTCCTTGACACATTGTCTTCTCACTTTTCTACCCTCTTCTCCTATCGCATACTGATCTTTTGGATTTCTCTACCCTAAATGCATCACCTTATGTTTCCTCACTTTAAAGCTTAACTACTAATTTTCGTCGATGGCTTCTCCTGCATTCAATTCCCTCTGGGGTGTCCATTTTGATGTGAATCTGGTCATCCAAAAAAAGGGATTATTGTCTTCCTAACCATTTATTAATACAGCTCATAAATACAGAATCATCCAGAGGGTCAGAGCCCTAAGGTATTCCACTACCCACTTTTCTTTTTTTTTAGAGCGAATTTCATTTGTCACCACCCTCTGCTGTCCTTCAGTCAGTTTCTGATCCACTTTATCACCTTGAGTCCTATCCTCAGGCCACTCAGTTTATTCATGAAACACATGGGATCTCTCAGAGAGAGAAAGAAATAATGGTTTACTGCGGATGGGCAGACTAGACGGGCTATTTGGCCTTTATCTGCCGTCATGTTTCTATGTTACTATGAGGAATAGTATCAAAGCTTGTTGAAATCTAAGTAAGAACATAATGAATAGCCTTCCTGGGTCAGGTCCATCAAGCCCAGTAGCCCGTTCTCACTGTGGCCAATCCAAGGTCCCTAGTACCTGGCCAAAACCCAAAGAGTAGCAACATTCCATACAGAATCCTCAAAGAGTAACAAAATATTCTAGAACCCCAAAGAGTAGCAAAAGATTCTAGAACCCCAAAGAGTAAGAAAAGATTCTAGAATTCCAAAGAGTAACAAAAGATTCTAGAACCCCAAAGAGTAGCAAAAGATTCTAGAACCCCAAAGAGTAAGAAAAGATTCTAGAATTCCAAAGAGTAACAAAAGATTCTAGATCCCCAAAGAGTAGCAACATTCCATGCTCCCAATCCAATGCAACACATTCCCTCGATCCAGTTCTTTGTCACCCAGTTAAAGAAATCAATCAAAATTGTTTGAAATGATTTGCCTTCGGTAAAACCAAAATGCCTTCGATTTTGTAGCTCATTGGATAGTAAAATGTTCAGCAGCATCTCCGTATCCTTTTCCATCTCAGAGCTAAGACTCTCTGTTCAAGAGTTTCCCATCTCTTCTCTGTTATCGCCTTTATGAAGAGGGGTCATATCAGCCTTTCACCAATCCTGAAGCACTTCTCTGGTCTTCAAGGACCTATTAAACACATCCTCTTTAAGTTCCCTTTGTATCCTGACCCATGGCTTTGTCCACCATCAGTTTTGCATGTGGACAAAATCAAGACAGCTTCTTATGTCATAAAAAGAATGTCCACCTAGCCTAAAGGTATCCCCACAAAATCCAGAGAACAGAAGAATATTTTTATGTTTATTTAAAACTTAATACGCCGCTTACCTTTGGTGAGGCCTAAGTAGTTTGCAATAAAATTTACAGTATAAATTAAATTGTGGAAACTGAATTAATCGAGGTCACGCACTGTTGTGGACATAAAGGGGATTAATTCTATAAAGAATTTGCCATGATTTAGGTATCCCAGAGGCCATCTGTAAGGATATTTAGAGGCAGCGGCACCCAGCATCGCCCCTGCACTTTCCTCCCATGTACCCTCCCTGCTCACCAGCTCGCCAGCCTCAGCTCCGCTCTCACTTTCTGGTCTGGCACCCCTGCCTCCTCCCCCTTGCTATGCCACTGTTTAGAGCAGGGGTGCCCAGGTCAGGGTTTCAGGATTTCCCAAATGAATATGGTTTACCACAATATAAATAACACCGGGATTTATAATAGCAATTCACTAGCTCTCATACATAGAAAGAGCTATACAGTTGGAATAAATATTATAACTATTGCCTATCTACTTATAATTCATATATTCTCGCTGATTGTCAGCTGTCCTATCCCTGCACCTGCTTCCATGTACTTTATAACTTTACTTTGTACCTATCTTCACTGATTGTCCTAGCTCCTCTTTATTGTAACCGCCTCGAACTACTACGGCTTTGGCGGTATATAAGAATAAAATTATTATTATTATTATAAATATAAAAAAAACATACACAAACACCTCACTAAAAGTTCATTTTTGAAGCTGCAACAATGTCCTTTATAATTTACTGCGATATCTTCAATACTGTATTAATTTTCCTTTGAAAATTTCACTGGGAAAATCCTGAAAACCCGACTGGATTATGGCCCTCGAAGGCCGGAGTTGGGCACCCCTGGTTTAGAGGCACTGTCCGAAGAGTATAGAGGAGGTCTGAAAGGAAATTAGAGGTGCTATCTGGATAGTAGAAAATAGTTCTGTACAGACATCCAGCAGCATTTCTCTGGGTAGCTGCTGCTATTATTCAGAGAAAGGCTTTACAATATGGATTCCAAGCAGAAGAAGTTACGTGATATTACGACAATGTCCTTTCAGTGCTGCAGAGTCAATTATTGGGAGCTGGTGTTGTTTGAGATATGTTTTGCATACAGAAACTCGTAGTGTATTGGAGAGGGAATGGAGAAGTTATCCAAAGCGATTCTTCAACTCTCTACGACCTTGGAGCCAGTCCCATATTCCTTTGATAAAGTTGCTTAGTGACTGGTGAGCACACAACATTGTAACATGAGAAGGAACATGTGAGTGCTGCAGCAGCTCTAACTGGCTACTTATGACATCATTTTTATAATTAATGACAGGGAACGAGATAAACAAATTCTTGTATAACTTCCCCAGCTCATGGTGCTCCTAAGCCGAGGTGACGTCAAGGGGAAGAAGTAACAAGGTAATGAAGGAAGGAAAAACCCTTGGAAGATAGATTAGGTGGAGAAGGAAAAATTTTCATCCTGTCTTTGAGTTCATCCCACCAAAGCTATGTAAAGATGATTTGTGGTGAAACCTTTATGAAAACTGAGCAGGAAACATGACGCCACATCCAGAAAGGTGCTGAGTAGGATTCTAGACATAAAGACACTTCAAGGTCTCCAGTGTTGAACCAAATCAATACCAAACTTTTACCACCTTCCTCTTTAGGAAATATATGTAGTATATTTTGTAGAGACAAAACTGCTGTTAATGTTTTTACTAAATAATTTTGGAACTAATTAGGAAAAACAGATCACTGCTGTGGCTCCAGGATATTATTCGTAAAACCCAAAACCTCGTGAGCACAGGAGACAAGATTTCTTGGCGCTAAATTGTATAAATTACTCTTTCATGTACGGAGGGAAACAGTTTGTTCAATACTGGGGGTTCTTGAGTGCTCATTACACCCAAAGACATGGAAGTTATGACTGCGGGTTGTACTTTCATTGGCGTCCCTGGTTCATGTCTCCTATGACTGCGGGTTGTACGTTCATTAGTGATTCTGCCTTGTGGTTTCTTGTCCTTTGTTTCCCATATTTCATCTCGTTAAACATTCCTTTTAAGAATAATTTGATTACTTAGGTGCCTACTTCATTCTAGAGAATAAAAAATTCTTCCATTGATTACTGTAACTCCCTCTGATCCAGGGTTTCCCTCTCCGACCTTAAGCATTTACAATTGTTGCCAAATATAGCTGGTAAACTCCTTTCTGATGTTAAGCGCTCTAATTATGTAACCCCAGCAGTAGCTAAGAACCTATCATACAAAGTTTAAAATCTTGATACTGGCCTATCAGGCTTACCAATCTATCTCCATTGCTTAGTCATTCCTTTTTGCTCTTTGTGCTCTTTGAGACCTTCAAAAATGAATCTGCTAGCCATTCACTCGCCATCAACATTGAGACTCACTCAAACTCTGCTTGGTGTTCAGCTTTTTGGCTCCCTCTTTGTGGAACTCTTTTTCTATTGAGAGTTCTTTCAAGAAATTTAAGACTTGGGTGAAGACATGGCTAATTTGTTAGTCTTCCCTGATTCTTACCTCCATTTGCCATGAACCAGGGTTTGCTTGGATGTCAGCGGCATCATCCTGTTCTATGCTTTCATGTTTCCATTTATCTTACTCAGTTGTTTCTTGGATTTTTTTGTTGTTCACTGAATTCCCCACCTATCGTATTAGTATCCTCCTGGTTTTCTAATTTATTGTAAATTGCAATGCTGTCAATTATCAGCTCAAATCGTGCTAGCTAAGCCATTCCATCTAAATAAACCTTGTGTCATCCAATCAGCTACAGTGTTTTCTGAAGGCAGGTCTTGTCCAGGTCCCTCAAAAAGAGGGTTCCCAGAGGCCCTCATGTCCTGATTACAGAAGAAATAGTTAACCTATCTTTATCTAAGGATGCTTGGAGCTCATTTTCTCTGTGTATCTCTCACCATCTCATGGCTAAGATCTGCGCTTGGCGATGGTCAGGAAATAAAGGCAACTCGTATATTTAGTAATAACAGAATCCAGGAAATCTGTAAGAAGAACCAACCCTAATGTGATTTAAATTGGAACTGGAGGTAAACAAAGTCAGTGGCATAGCAAGGGGTTGTGTGGTCCAAGGATATGGCACTTCTTCCTGCTCTCCTTGCCACGCATGCATGCCCCTTGCTATACCCTGCACGAGGGTTGCTGCCCATATCGGCGTCAGTGCTCTCTCTGACATCACCTCGGGACCCGTGCCTAGGAAGTGACGTCAAAGGGCAAGCCGATACTGTACACGGGCATGCTGCTTATGCCAGAGAAGTTGAAAAGGTACGGGGAAAGGGGAGGGCATGCGTGTGGCAGGGGAGGTGGGGAATGAAGGCAGGGAGGGGTGGGCGCTCACTACTTACTATGCCACTGAACAAAGTAAAGGAAAAGGCTCCTGGATTTTCACATCCTCATTTATTATAAGCAGGTGTTTCTCTGTCCCTAGTGGGCTCACAATCTAAGGGTCTCTTTTCTAAGCCTAATGCAGCTTAAAATGGTGCTCCACAGGATGTGCTCAGGCAAACTTTGGTACGTGGCAAATTGCATATATCAACCATGCGCTAAAAATGTCTGGGGCTTAGAGAGTGGGTGTTCTCAATTAGTGCATGAACAAAATGGGCAGTGGAAGTGGACATGCTCACGGTAACATTATCACATGGCCATTAAAACAAGAAAGAGAAAAATGCATTCTTAGCATAGCTTAGTAAAAGACCCCCTAGGTTTTGTACCTGGGGCAATGAGAGTGCAGCCCCCCAGGTTCAGCTCACTGCACTTATAGGTAATTAGGCCACGCCTCCATTCCCCAAGTACTGAGACTTGACCAAGATAATAAGCTGATTTTAGGAGATAGGGGTGATTTAATCAGTCACTACATCAAACCTCCCCCCCCGGCAAAGGAAAGAGAGCTGCCATCCAAGCTCTTTCCATACACCGGAGAAACTTTTTCATTTCAGGAATTTTATTCTATAACCTGTTCTCCCAAAATGCTTTTCAAAGCTTCTAATTTATGCTGGTTCAGCTGAGCAGATTGGTGGTCAGGCACCTAAGTTCAAAACCTAGTGGCTCTCAAAAAAGCCAGACTCCTGAGGTTCCTACACTGGTGATAGCCTGCCTTGATCCCCAGTAAAGGCAAGAATGTAGAAAGTTGGGGGAAGGGTGAAATTAATTCTCCCCTTCTGTGATACCTGAGCAGAACTGCTTTGATGGCTCAACCACAGTCCCCCCTGCCTGCTTGTCAGGCAAGGAGGAAGTCTGCGCATGCGCGGACTTCCTGCCCGATTTGAGGAGGCTTTTCACAACCTGGACAAAGCGCCAGGGACATGGCCGGGGAAATCCAGACCTCTGGTAACCCTAAGCTGGGTTCAATTTCCAGCTTGGGTCCTCACCTCAACCAGGACACTCATTAATACTCATATCAGGAAACCTGTAGGGAAATCAGACAGGGAGGCAAGCCCAGTGTCATTGGTGTTACAAGTTCCCATTAATTGCGTGTCCTTATCCTCATATGAGGCAAGAACCAGCATTTGCATAGATAGATATCCTGCCTGATATTCCGTGCTCTTTAGCCGTCTGGGCCACCTAAACAGTGCTAAGCTGGCTAACTGCCAGTATCAACGGGAGCTATCCAGTGGTGTAATAAGGGGGGGTGCTGACACCCCTCCTCCTCTCTACTCCCCTCTATGCGTGAGCCCCCTTCCCTTCCTCCATACCTCTAGTTGAAGAAATTTGTGGCGGTCAACAACATGCTCTTTGCGATCCCGTTGGCTCTCCTGCTGACATCATTTCCGGGTGCTGTCAGAAGGAGAGTCAACGGGGTCCTGAGGAGCACGTTGTTGACCGCAGCGAGCAACAACTCCAACTAGAGGGAAGGGGTAAGGGAAGAGGGAAGAAATGGGGAGGAGGGCGTTTTCCAACCTCGCTACGCCACTGGAGATATCCATTGGCTGACCTGCAAAGCTGAGTGGTAAGAGAGATCCACCTAAACAGGAGGTCTGTCTTTGGCCACTATGACTTAGTCGATCGGATGATGAATTTAGGCTTGGCTGGCTATGTCAAACGTGGATTAACATAGACGGAAATGCAATGTCGGTCGCCAATACAGTCCCAGCATCGAATTTCCAAGTTCACTGCTGACTGTGAGTAGGGTTACCATATGGCTCCAGAAAAAGAAGGATCCAGGTTCAACTTCTACTGCTTTCAGTGAACCCCCTCGAGATGTCTCAATCTGTTCTTTTTCTGGAGCCATATGGTAACCCTAACTGCAAGAGGTAGCCAGGCTGCCTCCCATAGTCTGAAAATCGGGCCCATTGTGCTTCATAGTTGATCAATATTTTGACTCTTACAATAGATACAGTAGCATCTCTACAATCTAAGCAGTTTTCACATCAGATTTTTTTTTATTGTCAGAATATTGCCGATTTGGTCACAATGCTGACAACCCACTGCACCTCAGAAACAAGGATAAAGCGACAACCAGATATGCACTGCTCAGGGATCTGTAATAAACACATTTACTATGACTCAGAGTGAGTTTAAAAGAGGGGGAGTTTGAAGAGAGATTACAGCTCAGTCTGTGCAGAGGTCAGGAACTCAGCAGCGCTAGACTCCAAGCCAAACAAACGGTCCCTGATCTACTACTGCATTCCTTCTCAGTTCCTTTTGCTCAGTGTTGATTTCCTTTCATTTTCATCCAATTTGCTTTACTCCCTTTCGTCTTTACTTCCTGCTAAGTGAAACTGCAAAGCATCTTGGGGTGCTTCAGGGAGGAGTGCTTTACAAAAGCTGAAGTTGGTGCCCTCTCTCAGGTTTTTTAGGATTTGCTGTACCACCACTAAGAGGTAATATCCAGGCAGATAAATATTAACATACTCATCTATATAAAGAGGAGTGTGTGGTGCACCCTAAGGTTGTGAGCTCAAACCCACACTGCTCCTTATGACCCTTGGCAAGTCACTTAATCCCCCCATTGACCCAGGTACATTAGATAGATTGTGAGCCCACCAGGACAGACAGGGAAAATGCTTGAGTACCTGAATGTAAACTGTTCAGAGCTCCCCTGGGAGAACAGGATAGAAAATTAAATAAATGTATTTGCCATTTTAGAAAAATTCCAGGTCAATATTCAGCCAGCAGTGGTCAGCTATGGACATCTGGCCTCTGCTGGTAGTTCCATGAGACTACCACTAGAGGTCATGACAGCCATTTCTAGATGGAGCTTCTAGAGCATGAGTGAGCAGGTATTGCTCCTATCCATGCTATCTTACTAAACCACCAGGGATGATAACTTTGGGGAGGACTACAGTTGGGTGAGTATGGGGGGGGGGGGTTCTAGACAGAGGTCTGATATCAATGGTGGATTCAAAAGGGAGGCTGATTGGGAGGGGGGGGGGCAAGAGAGGGATCAGACCATGTTGGGGTGGGAAGGAGGTAAGAGAGGGCATCAACCTCTTCAGCCACCGCCTGGGTAATAATCAGTGCTGACACCCACATAGCTAAGCTGCTCTTTATGTAGTTCCATGTGGTCATGTGGCACCTGCATAGCTGCCAGTTTCTCCCCGACTCTGCCCTGCCCACTTCAAAAATGGCTGATTAGTGCTGACATTCAGTGGCCTGGCCTGGTGGGCTGCTGCTGAGTGTAGTGACTGGCCCATAACGTGTGATTTACCTGGGAGGAACCTCTCCTGATAGATGAAATCACTTTCTTCAAGCTGTCACAGCACCTGATATCACTTTCAGTATTTCTTTCATGGAGGGCTGGGGTGGGGATAGAAGGAAAGACAGAAAACACTTAGCGATTAAGGGACCCCCCCCTCCTTTAATCCCTTCAGTACATTTCCAGGAGCAGCTGAAAATCCCAAAATTGATCTCAGGAGTGGCCTAGTGCTTAGAGCTACAGCCTCAGCACCCTGAGGTTGTGGGTTCAAATCATGCGTTGTTCCTTGTGACCCTGGGCAAGTCATTTAATCCTCCACTGCCCACCAAGACAGATAGGGAAAATGCTTGAAGTACCTGAGTGTGGTAGTAAAACTACAAAAAGGCTGTACAGTGCTCCCCCGGTCATTTGCGGTATTTTCCTACCGCGAAGGGGAGGCAGGAGAGGGCAGCCGGAGCGCCAGCGAGTGAAGGAAATCACTCATGGTATGCTCCAACCGCCTCTTCCTGTACTAAATTGGGCCTCACCAATCAGGAGCTGCGTGTCAAATGAGTCCTGAAACGGAACCCTGTATCCAAGTCCCAATCTCTTTCCCCTGATGTCATAATGCCTCATTCCACCAATAAGAGCCAACCTCATCAGTGATGTCACAATGGCTTCATTGTTCTCTACTTGGTTGACTTCTGACATTGTATCGTCAGAGTGTGTGGCACAGTTGTTAGAGCTACAGCGGCAGCACCCTGCGGTTGTGGGTTCAAACCTTCTACTGCTCCCTTTGACCCTGGACAAGTCACTTAATCCCCCACTGTCACAGGTACATTAGATAGATCGTAAAAATGCTTGAAGTACCTGATTGAAAACTGCTTAGATAACCTGATAGGCAATAGTGGACATTGTGCAAGTGTACGTTTCCCTGAAAATGTGATGATGTTCTGACATTTATGCATCCACATGGCATGTAAACGCGGCTACCTGGTTACAGAACTGTCCTTTAAATGTCTAGACACCAGTTTATACAGGTCAAAATCACAAATAAGGCTTCTAAAATAGCCACCATAATGTAACAATCCGTACGATGACAACCTGAAAATACTGCAAAGCCAGGCGGTTCCACTCTCAAGCCTAGTGGCAGCAAATTCCACAGCTCAGCCCTAATAACAAAAGGCCAGGATTTCAAACATCAGCCAGTGGCATTTACACAATAGCAGCTGCTCAAGAGAGAAGACTGTGCAGTAGAAAATGACAAGGTGACAAAATTAATCACCGTTCCCATCCCTGCAGATAACCATGAGAAACTATCTCCATGTCATTCTTTAAGGAGCTATTGGAGGCTTTAAGGAGCGAGGGAAGAATCAGAGTATGAATGGGCCCAGCCAATGACATTCAAGCCTTGCATTGAAGAATGCTGGTGTAGAAGGACTGAGATTGAGACGGACACTAAAGAATGACACGGGATGGTTTCCAGCCACTGACCCTCAAGCCTTGCATTGAAGAATGCTGGTGTAGAAGGACTGAGGTTGAGATGGACACTAAAGAAGGACACGGGATGGTTTCCAGCCACTGACCCTCAAGCCTTGCATTGAACAACGCTGGTGTAGAAGGACTGAGGTTGAGATGGACACTAAAGAAGGACACGGGATGGTTTCCAGCCACTGACCCTCGAGCCTTGCATTGAAGAATGCTGGTGTAGAAGGACTGAGGTTGAGATGGACACTAAAGAATGACACGGGATGGTTTCCAGCCACTGACCCTCAAGCCTTGCATTGAACAACGCTGGTGTAGAAGGACTGAGGTTGAGATGGATAAAGAATGACATGGGATGGTTTCCAGCCACTGACCCTCAAGCCTTGCATTGAAGAATGCTGGTATAGAAGGACTGAGGTTGAGATGGACACTAAAGAATGACACGGGATGGTTTCCAGCCACTGACCCTCAAGCCTTGCATTGAAGAATGCTGGTGTAGAAGGACTGAGGTTGAGATGGACACTAAAGAATGACACGGGATGGTTTCCAGCCACTGACCCTCGAGCCTTGCATTGAAGAATGCTGGTGTAGAAGGACTGAGGTTGAGACGGACACTAAAGAATGACACGGGATGGTTTCCAGCCACTGACCCTCAAGCCTTGCATTGAAGAATGCTGGTGTAGAAGGACTGAGGTTGAGACGGACACTAAAGAATGACATGGGATGGTTTCCAGCCACTGACCCTCAAGCCTTGCATTGAAGAATGCTGGTGTAGAAGGACTGAGGTTGAGATGGACACTAGAGAATGACACAGGATGGTTTCCAGCCACTGACCCTCAAGCCTTGCATTGAAGAATGCTGGTGTAGAAGGACTGAGGTTGAGATGGACACTAGAGAATGACACAGGATGGTTTCCAGCCACTGACCCTCAAGCCTTGCATTGAAGATTGCTGGTGTAGAAGGACTGAGGTTGAGATGGACACTAGAGAAGGACACGGGATGGTTTCCCGCAGTTATCCGCAGGGACGGGAATGTTGATGAATTTTGTCACTGTGTCATTCTCTACTGTGCAGGTCTGAAGGATTTCAATCAAACTGGCAGTTTATAAATGTTAATAAATGAATTAATTTGAAATAATGGCAGGTGCTTACGAAGGAGAAGCTTTATTCAAAGTTGAGTGAAACAATGATCTGAATAGTGAGAGTTAATCATCTAGGGTTAAAGAACTATCACTGAGAAAATATTAATATCAATTGAATGAATCCATCCTGTGTTCTATTAACATCGCACAACAGACAACACTACAATTCAAAACAAACATCACAAAGCAAGCACAATTGAGCCTACTGGGTCAGACCAATGGCCCTTATAGCTCAGTCTCCTGTTTCCATCAGTGGCCAATCCGGGTCACAAGTACCTGGAAGAAACCCAAATCCTAGCAACATTCCATGCTAATGATCCCACAGTATGCAAATGTACCATGGAGTTGATTTTTCTTATTAGTGCACTTGTCTTGTACCTCTTTTCAAACATTAAATCCCCAGTGAAATCATTGTGAGAGGAGAGAGTGTAACTTATTGACAGCAGAGCTTTTAGAAAGACTATGGATGTTAGTAATGTGTGCAGCAGGAGCTATTGGAGGCTTTTTTGAAGCCCCTCATTACTCTTTGTTTTCATGAGATAATTTATCTCACTTCTTGGAGTAGAGTTAGTGGCGGCACATTGCTGGACAGTGCACTGAGCAGATGGATTTGGACAGTTAAGGAGGGATGAGAGTTGAGATAAGGCAGATTTAACTCATCTGTTCAAACACATATTAGACCCGTTGTTTTCAGTTTGTTAGTGAACGAACCCCAGTACAACTGCTGAAGGAAAGATATACTATCAGGAAGTCAGGTCCTCCTGTAGCGTTCTGCAGAAAAAGGGAAAACAGGTAATTTTTCAGGAGACACTGCACACGCATATAGGTTTGTGACAGAAATTGAAATGTTGTCCTATTGACACTTCAAGTTTTATTAAAATTTACTATCCCACTTATAAGTTTTTAAAATTTTATAAAAAGGGGATATTCATTTAAATTCAAAGACCATAAACGATGACAGTGCTACATCATATTTATAAGGTGAAACATGAGGTTACCGGGGCGAAATGCAATAGTGTATAGGAAAGGGAGATGAGGAGAGGGGTTCCTGGTTGTGCCGGTCCAATTTGCGAAGTTGGATTTGAAACAATTAGCTGAGGATTCTTCCCTTAAATGGCTTGGCATTGAATTCCATAGTTCTGGGGTGGCTACCGAAAAGATAGAAGAACGGGTAAAGTCATATATAATTTGGTGCATCGAAGGGATAGAAAGGAGATTTTGATTGGTTGATCAGAGAGAACGAGAGGGGGCACATGGAATGAGAACTTTATCTAGAAATTCGGGGGTATGGTGGAATTGTATTGTAAATGTTAATAGTAGAATTTTATGTTATCCTGAGAGAAGTGGGTAGCCAATGTGCTTTGATCAAAAGGTGCCACATGGTCATATTTTTTAGCTTTTGTTATCAATTTGATTGCTTATTCTGTATTATTGTAAACATCTTAGTTCTTATTGAGTTATTCCCTTATATAGTGAGTTACAGTAGTCCAGTTTTGAAATTACCAATGAGTGTATTAAGGTGTTTAGTTTGGTTGGTTCTAAGAGATTGGATCATTTGTAAACTGTAAAAGCATTTTTGTACTATTGAACTGATTTGTTGGTGGTAGGATAGCTTATTGTCAAATATGATGCCAAGTAGTTTCTTGGACGTTACATTTTGAAGTGGAATGGATTGGAGGCAGATGGCAGTTGTCAATGTGAGGCATCTCCAAACTAAAAACGCATAAGATAAATTTGCATTTATTGGAGACCCAGTGTATATGAAGTTATTTCATGTGCATTCATTGTGGGTAGCCTGGAAACCCTGGTGGTTGTGGGTCTGAAGACTGTTGAAAACTATTTAACCAGCCAGTTAAATTGTGTTTTAGTGCCTAATCGTGGACATTCGTCGGGGAAAAAAAACAGTTATCTCCTGGTTAGCAGCTATTCGCTAACTGGCTATATCATGCGACATATCTGGATATGTATCTAACCAGATAAATTTAGCAGTCAAATAGGATTGCATGAATATCTGTCTATCTTTGGCTGCTGAATATCAGCGCAACCAGTTAACGCTTTAGCAGTTAAATGCCCCTCCCCCCAGATATTCAATGGCGATCATTGGAAATGGCCCAGCATTGAATATTGGACTTAATACTGTCTGACATCAACCCACCCCCCCTCACCCCTCTGCATTTGCAACTGAGAAGGAGAGTGAGAGGATCTCAAGAAAGGGAAAAGCAGGAGGACCTCCAAGGAAGGCCCATGAAGCTGTGTCTTCTCAAAGGTATAGTATCCAGGTAGGTGACACTCTAATCCATCAGCTGTGCGTGTGTTTCTGAATCATCTGTGGAAGGGAAGTGGACAAGAATGATGGTCCACTTATGATTTCAAGGAAGCCTTGAACAAGGTCAGAGGCTGTTCAGGGGAGAAGTTTTGAGGCGGAAATTGCACCATGAATGTCTGATTTATCAAACTGCAAAGATTTAGAATGTGCTTACCTATTCTTTTTTTTAGAAGTCGTTAAACTCTTACTTGTTAAAGAAATACTTCTTATCTGATAATAATCTATAAATGGTACACATTTTAATTTGTAATGGCATTGGTTGTTATTTTAGTTTCTTGACTGACTGCAATTAGGTCTTTTTAATATGTTACCCTCCTCTGAACTCTAGTTGGAGATAAAGTGGATTACAAATGCCTACAGTGAAGTGAGGTAGGTGTTAGATAGACAGTATGGTTTTCAGCTTCCATCATACTCTTTCTCTGCTTCCTTAGGAACATCAGAACATAAGAAGTGACATACTAGGTTAGACCAAAGTCCATCTAGACCAGTATCCTGTTTCTAACAGTTCCAAGAGTCTATGCTATTAACCTCCGGGATAAGCCCAGGCTTTCCCTAGGTCTACCAAGTCTTTATCCTGTTTGTTTTAAATGTGCTACTAAATAACTTTGCACAGTGCCTGCTAGTCATGCTAGAACTGATGCCTTTGGTTGCATAGAATTGGAGGTCATAACTGGAGGTTGCTGGAATATTACATACTCTAAGTACACCAGCATTGCTGTACTAGGTGAGACCAAGCATCCATCAAGTCCAGTATCTCTAGCACCCATTCTCCACTTCACCCCAGCTCATCCACTCATTCAGTGAATGCATCCTTATGCATTTTTCATACTAGGTCAGAGCAAAGGTCCATCAAGCCCAGTATCCTGTTTCCATCAGTGGCCAACCCAGATTCCAAGTACCTGGTAGAAACCCAAAGAGTAGCGACATTCCAGAGCTGAGATTGTGATGTCATAAGGCCTCATTCCACCAATGCCTAAGAGCCAGCCTCAGCAGTTATGGCACAAAGGCTCGATTGTCCTACACTTGCCTCACATAAGATCATAAGAGCTGCCATATTGGAACAGACAGAAGGTCTATCAAGCCCAGTATCCTGTTTCCAATAGTGGCCAACTCAGGTCCGAAGTACCTAGCTAGATCCCAAGTAGGGTTTGTGCTGTGTGGGTACAAGAGGAGAATTTTCTCTTGTTTGTGTTCACACTTTAGACATGGTGGTTAACAAATATTCACTCTTACTATTTATAGAGTACTGTGACATGTAGAAGGAAGAATTTGCAGAAATTTCTCTGGAATTAAATAAAATTAGAAAATAGAAACATCTCATAATGAAACTGTTCTGTTTTTAATTTACACTCATTGGTAATTTCAAAACTGGACTACTGTAACTCACTATATAAGGGAATAACGATTAATTTGAACAATCCAGTCTTAGCATAAAGTCTGAGTCAGTCCCTTTACCTTGCCCCAATATAAACCTATGATGGCTGCAGAGTGCAAGTCCAGCATAAGTACTGAGAGATTGAACCCCCTGCACGCTTCCAAGATTTACCACCCCCAAGAAAATGAAATCTCGTTTATACTGCATGAATTCCCAGGACTTCCTGCCATTCTGTACCTATGGCAAAGCTGAAGAGGTTAGTGTTGTGAACTTTAGCAAGCCACAAACCATCTAAAATTCTCAGGGATCCTTTGAAACAAAATCTCAGAATTCGTGATTCAGTTTCTCTTAATGCAGTGTGCTGTAAATCTGTCCACAAGTTCATTGCATGTGGTTATATTCCTATATCTGGAATTTTTCATGTTGCATTATGGGTACATTCCACCTCTTGACTTCAACATGAAAATGGGCCATTCCATTGCACAAACTGCCAGAGCTTGAAAATATGTTTTCCCTGTAGAAAGGGAAGTAACTTGCTCTTCAGATGTTATATCTATGTTGCCTTTCTTTAACAAAGTTCAGTGCAAAGTGACTACAGCAAAACTAATGCACTAAATAAAACAATTAAGATAAAATGGCAGAAGTGGACCTTATAGACTCTGGTCTTTTAATGCTCAGGACTCAATAGACTGAGGGCAGGATGAACAACGTGTTGGGAGTGATTTTCATTTACACCGTGACACTGCACAATAACATGCAAATTCTATGCAAACAGCCCTGATAAAAGGGAACGAAGCTGTGCCTGGCGCCTGCTTAGAAGAGCAAAGGTAGGCATAGCTCTTCCCCCTGTCCTTGCCCACTGCCACTGGAGCCACGATCAGCTGAGCTGGGGCAGGGAAGAAACTGGGAGGGTTAAAAAAAAAAGTTTAAAAATGGGCTTGCATAGGAATGTGACATACACTCACACAACACACATACTGGCAGGTTCAAACCCGTTGGGAAAATTTGCTCCGTAAAAGGGGAGGGGTGTTCCCTTTAGTGCATCACAAGGCTAATGAGCTCCTTGTAATGCATTTGTATAGGGTTCTCGGAGGCTGCTAGGACCCTTTTGAACATCGGAGGCAGCTTTTCGGCACTGGGGCCTGGTTCTGCCATTCTTGTTACATCAGACTAACATGATACCTCTGTGAAGAATTGCATCAATGAAAATACAAGGTGCATAAACAACCTAGAAATGTAACGGTTCCTAGAATATTGGACAGTATTTGTCTTTGTAACAAGAGCATCTGACTTGCTGGCGAACAGGACTCTGTGTTGGTGGAGATAAATGATCAAAGAAATGAATGAAACAGTTGATGAAAAGGCGAAAGTGTGGAGGAGGCTGTGAGAAATGAATCACTCAAGGAATGCTCCGGCTGGAAATGCAAAGAAAATCCAGGTCCTGAAGGAATTCATTATACAGCACTACAGGAAGAATTTCAGGAATTGCAATGGAGATGGTGGCACCGACCAGCCCAGGCTGCTCTGCAGGACAGTCTCCTGCTCTCGGAGCGCAGATGCCACAGAATAGCGGCTTAGACGCTATAATGAGGAGAACTGTCCCACCATACTGACAAATGAGAAGAGACATATTTTAAGCTGGGAGGGCATTTAACTTCTAATATGCAAAACGTCCCGTGGCATTTTGATTTTTTCATATCCCTGATGAGTCATTCTGATTGATTGATTTTTGCACTGCTAAAGAACTTTGGCATTCCTGATTAACTTTTACCCTGAGCCAGAGCTGCCTCAGCAAGAGATGACAGGATTAAATATGATTTTCTATTATTGCTGCTGTCTGTCAGGACACAGCTAGTATTGAAGTCTTGCGTACTCAAGAAGGTTTTGAAATATGTCCAAGATATGCTCTCTCTCACTACTCTTCATACTTTCTTTAAATGGGGCAGTTGCAGCCAGGGCCGGGATGGAAGCCAGGCAGTTTGCATCTAGTTTACTGTATCCCTCCCCCCTTGCTTCAGTAATGTCATTGGAGTCGTGTGCTCATGGACACACTGAGCATGCTCTACCCCTCAGAGGGCTCCACAGAATCCCCAGCCTGGATGACCTTGAACCAGGAATCAGAGCCAGGTCTATTTCTCCAGTTCCGCTTTTCACAGTCCACTATGTGCTTTTGAAATGGCTCTAGTAGTAGAAGCTGGACAGTGGTTGTTAGCAGTAAGTTATGCCCTTCATAATCAAATCGTATTTGTGCAAAACAATTGAAGAGTATTGAGGCGATAAAGTTGATAAAGGTTTAGCCACATGTAAAGCCTTTCTTAAAAGGGTGTTGGTAGTAGCTCTGTATATTTATGGGAACCAATAGGATGCTTTGTAATTATATACATGCTATGTGTAGATGTTACCTAGGGGAGGGGTAGAATTGCAACACATACATGTCAGTAGCTAAGAGCCGCTCTATGCTGCAAGCTTACAATTTGTTGTACCAAGTTCGATGTGAAGATCCTTTATTGCCTGATTAGCTTTGATGGCCAGCATTTCTCCTCTTCCACCATAAGCCTTTGCTTTGCTTGAAAAGCCTAAGTCTATAATTGTCACTACACCAGCCCCAAAGACTCCTTAGGAAGGAGTCTCTTGGCGCCGAAACACTGTCAGTGTTGAGTCTTATGAAAAATTGGTGACGCTACAAAGAAAGATTCCACCTGGAAAAGCATCTCATTCTTTTCTCTCTTCTTTTGACTGTTTGCTGCTTCCTTTTCTTGGTCATATAAAGGCAGATTCCACATCGTATGTGAGATGGGGAATTCATTTGTCCACGTCGGGACGTAGAGCCTCTTGTACGTTCATCTGTATACACAGAGAACAGCAATTTTACAAAACACACCCACAAATATGCTTGAGAGCAGTTCTCTAAAATTGCTGTTCCCACTGTAGAGGGCACCAAGCCCAGAACTGATGGCCCCTGGCATGCAATCCCTGCCCCTCCACCATGGCCAGACAACCCCATGCAGCATTACACCCCCCTCCCAACAACAATCCTGAGGCCTCACCACCACCCCGATGCAGGACCACCTAGCAATAATGAGCAGGCTTTGAACACATTCATTCATGCTCTTGTTTGTTGGAACGCTTATGTTTTTTAGTCTATTATTGATAGATTACAACCTTACACACATAAATATAAAATATGACATAAAATGTATACAATACAGGAAAAATATGTCAAACAAGGAAACGTCAATAGTCTGTCTATGTTTATTAAAACTTTTTATACCGCTTACACTACAAATAAAAACAAAGCAGTTTACAAAATAATTCAATACAGCAATAAAAAGAACTCCATAAAAAATAGAAAAGATAATTCAAACATACCTGGTAAATTCACCTGCAGAAAATACAAAGGAATTCAGTCAGCTGAGTTCAAGAAAAAACCTAATCCAAAATAATGCGACTTTAAATTCTTTTTAAAATTGACTATGGATTCATCTTTCCTTCATTTCATAGGTAGCCTATTTCATAAAACTGGTACTAGGTAGAAAAATGCACAATTTCTAGTAGATGCCAAATGAGCTTTAGAAATATGAGGTAAAAATATTCTATTATCATCTAAAGATCTTAATAATCAGCGTGGAGCATAAAATATACTAATGATGAAAAATACGGAGGTTGTAACTCAGAGCTGTATGAGCTAGCATCAATACAAAATAAATGACTCTTCAACATTTTCTTAAAATTACATAAATCCTTATGCCTGGGAGCTTCTTCCATTCAGTGGGACTTGCACAAGAAAACACACTAGTTCTCTCCATTTCCAAGTGGAACGTTGTTTATGCTGGTCTCCTAAAGTCCCTTGAAAACATTGCTCTACAATTGCTGTCCTGTTCTTGTAAATATGATTCGATTGCTCTTTTCTTTATCTGTTCTCACTGGCTCCCAATTTGTTACCGTATCATCTACAAACTTTCTGTCTTTCAAGCCATTATGGGTTGGTCAACCACCATATCTTATTTCTTTGATTACCCTACATCCACTTCGCTCTTCTTAGGTTCATCATCTTTCGCTCCCTTCTTCCTCTACTCTCATTGAGTCCACTGGGCCTAGTGCTTTCTCTAGCACTGCTATGGCCACTTTGAATAGTCATTGTTGTGGAGTTATCTTTTTCCAAATTTGAGTCTTTACTATGATGTTTGGACTCAGGGTTGATGCACCTTTATGATGGGCTATTAGCAGGGCTCTTCCCTTTGGGTTTTTTGTGTTAGTTGATGTCTTCTTGTTGGAGTGTGTGTATGTTCTCTTTTCTGGTGTTCCTTTCTGATCATAATATTAATGGTTGTACACTTCTTTGACCTGGTTTGTAAAAGGGGCATATCAAAATCTAGTAAAGTGTAAACTATAAACCATGATATTATCACTAGAAGATCTGGAGGACATTTTGGAACCTGCTTTTATTGCAGTGAGAGTAAGTAGGCATTGTTTCCACCCCATTAGACACCAGGGACCCCAGCTAAAGTCAGGGTGTGGACTGGGGGTGGGGGGATAGAGGGTTTGCCAAAGAAGCATCTCGAAGGGAGATTATTACTTTTTTTTGGGGGGGGGGAGTTTGGACTCATGGGAAGGTTGCCAGATATTTGGGGAGTTGGATTTCTGCTTTGGAGGGGTTTGTTCTGCAGGGGAGGTTGCGGTCATGATGGCGATTGTGGGAGGCAGCTGTCAGAAGGAATTGATCAGGGGAGGGTCAGGCAATGACATTTATAGCTGCCCCTTCCAGCAAACATGTCTGCGTGCTGACATTTATCGTTTCTAATGTGAAATAGGGAATCTACCGTATGTCTGTTTTTTTGCCCACCCAACCCAGGAACGTTTCTGTCCTTTACCTATGCTCCTTTGAGATCTGGACTTAATTAGCTTCCTCACGTGTAAATGGCAGCTGGTGTGAAATGCTATTTATATGTGGAGATGCTGGTGAAGTAAGGGCCATATTGTTACTCCAAATTTAGTGGTTAGCCAGTTCTGAGGGGCCTGCAGTTGTCTAGTTTCCTTTATAAAACAGTGTCTTTTTAGACTTCCAATCAAGTTCTAAGTGCAGAGTTAGACTGTTTATATGTGCTGATGAAATCACCATTCAGAACGTAAATCTTACACTACAGAATACATGATGGAGCAGGTGCTGTTTTCTTTACTGTAAATTTCAAAGGATGGTTAATCAAGTTAATTAAACTTTAACATTTGAGTTCTGTCTTACACAGGGCTCTGAGAATGTTGAATAAATGATTGGAATGAGAAGATTCATTTTACTCTTTAAAGTCTGGCTCCGTAGAGGATGTTGCATGGGGTCAGCTGGATCTCATACCTGGCTCAGGGTTGGAAGTGCATTGGAAATATCTCTTATGAGGGCTGCACCTTGTTCCTCAGGCAAGGAGGATGCTACGCCATTTGCTTTGTCTCAGGAGGGAATGTGGGAGGGCAGTAGGGAAAACTGCGGAGGATGTGGATAATGGCTGCAGATGGGAAGGAGGAAGGGGAAAGGCCTTGAAGGGCAGGAAGAAGAGAAAAAAGTGACCTCTTCCTCCAGGAAGACCAGAATGATAATTTCCAGGAAACTGCCATTCTAAAGACAAAGCAGATAGACTTTCCTTGAAGAAATGTATCACGGTTTTGCCCATAATAGCAACTTTCCGTGCTGGGAAACAATATAATTCTATGTCTAACCTTTCACTCTAAGCCCAGAAAAATTGGCAACGTCTAGTTTTTGTCAATGAACTAATGCTTGCTTGAAAATGTCCCCGTTCAACTCTTGATTTACCACCAAATTACACACAGAGCTCCTAGAATAGAATTCAGATTTGGACAGATGATTAGGAAGATGGCTTTGAGACTATTCCAGATATCAAATACGCTTTGGGCTTTTTTTTCTCATTTGCATGTATGGATAATTAAAAAGTCTTCTGTCACGCCGCTGATTTCTAAAATGTTCTTCTGAATTTTGCAATGACGTTATTCACAGCTTGAGAAGCACCTGGAAAAAATGCACCTTTCACGGTAATGAAAGATGTGCAGCCCTTCATTTTTAGCTCTCTTGACATTGAATGCCTTTCTCGTTGTATTTAGTCTTGAATTGAACATACTCAGTAGTTCATCCCAAAACTAGTCCAATATAACATGGATTGGTGTCAACCTGGATCATTGCTTCTTATAAAGCTGGAACTACAGCACAGGAGACGCAGCTCCAATGGGGCCTCAGGGTGGAGTCATGGCACATAAGAATAGCCTTACTGGTTCAGACCAATGGTCCATCCAGCCCAGTATCCCGTCTTCATGGAGGCCAATCCAAGTCACAAGTACCTGGCAAAAATGCAACTAATAACAAGATTCTGGAACCCCACATAGTAACAACATTCCATGCAAGAAGTTGGCTCTGAATGCTCAAAATCAGGCTCTGAGAAGCCCTTCCCAGCCCAAACAGAAGAACTGGGTGATCCAGAAGGCTCAGGGTTGGGGAGAAAAAGGGGGAAAGGCAGAGAAATAAAAGAAGAGCAATTCTTGTTAACTCAGGGCCCCCTTGATAAAGCCGTGGTAGCGATTCCCGCATGGCAAATGCGAAGCAACCTGTGTCATGTGACAGAGCCGTAATCGTATTTAGCAGTCATCTGAACGCTATTTCACTGGCCAGGAGCTCTTTTTGGCCAGTTAAATAGCACTAAATGTTGGCCGGTTTTTCTTTCTGAAAAATGAGTTTATTGCTTCTGTAGAGATGACGACTGGATTGGGTCAATCAGAGTTCTAATTTTAAATATTTTTGTAACAGTGACAATGTATACCAAATGACCTCACAGCTTGAGTGCATGACATGGAATCAAATGAACCTGGGATCGCCACTTAAGGGGTAAGTTTGGTTATTATGATTTTGTAATTGCCTCTATCGTACTTCTGGAGGATAACCTGGCAATTAAGCATCTCATTTTCTCAGACGTGCCATCTAAATATCCCCTTTTTTCTCTAATACTTATGAATGACGGGATATCAAGTCAAATCAATCCAATCCAATCCAGTCTAAAGTTTTCTGTGCTATTCTTCTTCTTTCTGCCTTCACCCCTTAGCTTTTCTGTTTATTTCACCTTATCTATGAAAAAAATGTCTCTCAAAGAATATTGTTTCTAAAAGTCTGGAGAAACTGGTTATTATGATGAAAACGAATGGCAAAGATCAAAATGAAGGGATCCTTTCACTGAAATGCATTTACAGAACATCTTTTGGGTACAAGCCTATTGTTTTATTGTTCCCATGCACTAGCTAACACTTCCACACCCCCAATCTTCAAAATGCAGTAACTCATGGTTTAATGCATCTGTCGCCTAGACTACTGCAACCTACTTCCGCTAAACCTTCTTTCTCCCTCCCCTTCAATCTGTTCAGTGTCGCTATGCTCACATTACCCCTCTCCTCACTTCATTGGCTCCCTGTCCATTTCTGCATGGAGTTCAAACTCTTACTGACCTACAAGTGTATTAGCTCCACAGCTCCTCAGTATATCCTCTATCATCTCTTCCCAAACTCCCCCCGCACTTTGCTCATCAGATAAGACTCTCTTATCTACCCTTCTCCTCTATGGTCAGACTCCGTCGCTTCCACTTTGCTGTATCATATGCCTGGAACAAACTGTCTTACTCAGTATGTCAAGCTCTGTCTCTGGCCGTATTGAAATCCAGCCTCAAAGCCCACTTCTTTGAAGATACTTTCAATTCCAAACTCCCACTCACCTGCTAAGCACCGATATCTGTTTTATCACTCCTGTGATTCTCCCACCTAAGCCCTGTGTATTCATGTTCCTTCTTGTCCAGTTTGCCTGTCTTGACTAGATTGTAAGCTCTTTTGAGTAGGGACTGTCTTCTATGGCAGTGCTCTAGAAATGTTAAGAAGTAGAGACAGGCAAATTACAGTACTGCAAAATCCCTTAACACAGTCACGCAATAGCTTGTTTCTGTGTGTTAGCCATGCATCAAGGGCTTAACGCCTTTTAGCAAAACAGCCTCTAAATGTAGTATTGAAAATACTCAATGAGAGGAAAAGATCAATATAATAACCTCCACAATAAAAAGAAATGATAAGGTTTGGTAAAATGGGATCGAAAGGTGGGATCTCTTCGCAAAGAGAGGTAGGGGAGGGTCATTGATGTGGGCAGACTTGATGGGCCTTGGCCCTTATCTGCCGTCACCTTCTATGTTTCTATGTTTCTATGTTTCTAGACCATCAGAAGGTTAGTATCAAAAGCACATCAGCTACTCAGTCGTCATTGGTCTTGAGACGGATTTGTTCTTTGATACAACCTTTTTACAAAACCATATCATTTATTGTTATTGTAGATCAGTGAAAATTAATGGCAAACAGTTTTACTAAAACTAGCTATGACAGAAATACACAAGCTTACGTTTTCATAGAAATAATTGTTTGCAGTTTTCTTTGTGTTATGACAAAAGCTCATCTTGTGGAACCAACAAATTTCTCAGAAATGTGTTTAATCCATGTCTCCAAAGGCAATAAGCATTAGTTGATCTCTTCTAAAAATTCTGTTAACGCTGATTTCATGACATTTATTACAAGGGGGTGCTGAAAAGTCCTAAATTCTGAATCTTATTTTGCCACTGTTACCATATTTCGTTAAGTGCCAATCTGCAGAAACAAAATTCTGTTTTGACATTGTTTCAGTTCATTGAGTGAACCATATCCAGGCCATTCTCGTCTTGGTTGGGCTGAGAACTTTTCAGCACCCCATTGGCCAGTCAACACTATTCTAACTTCTGATCTGCTTTGGCTTTCCTGCTTGGTTTCCTTTCCCCACGTGTGTTTCTACAAACCCTGCTTTGACTGTTATGCTGTTTTCTCTTGTCGGCAGAAGAATCTCTTTAATTGTATCAACCTTGACTAAGGTTCAAAATATTAAAGCAAAGAAGAGGCTGTCTTTCAGGGCAGGAAGAAAAAATTGGAGACCACAAAAACATGAAAGGAGAAGAAAATAAATGTATTTATACAAGTGCAACAGTTCACAGACTGCATGCTTTAAAAAAAAGAGAGGAAAGACATCAAAATGAATGATCTATGGAGGGGGGGGGGGGATTGAATAGGAGAAAAAGTTGGAAGTTTTGGTAGGCCAAGACTGTAAAATCTGTGGAAACTCAGTCCTAGACATCGCCTCATCACTGGGAATCAGAGCCAAAAACAGGGATTTGTCTCTTCCTGGGCCGGCTTATATTGTGCACAACTGAACCTCTCAGAGAACTTGCCCTGACATCAACTACTTATCCAAAAGATTTACTTCTTGAAAATATAAGGGATACCTAAGTGTGTTTCCTTTCAGAGTCTTTCTTGAAACAGTATTTTCTGAATAATAGCATTGTTTTTATTCTATAGAAAGGTTTTCCTTCGAGCGATGACATTTATCTTCTCTTACTAAAGTCACAGCTGGGATTTCCCAACCGCAAATATATTCAGTACGATATCAAGAAATTCTAAATATCTGGCACTCATTTCACTGCCGCTAATCCAGTGGCTCCCTTTCCAAAGGCTGTCCTGGGGGCTCAGGACACTGAAGACAGAGGATTGTCGCTGAGTGGTTTTTCACACTGCATAAAATAATATTAAATTTAAGGCTGTACCTGTCTAGACAACTTTTACAAATATCCTCAACTAAATTCGCGATTTACCTGACAAACCTATCCACTTGCACTCTCATTTCAGAAGTTGATAAGAAAGCTCGATTTTCCCACACATCTGTAGTTGACAAAGCTCAGGCTGATATTGGCTAGGGAGGGTCATCGTTAGAAACAACATGAGAAATGCCATTGACAAATTCAAATTTCTGACCAACTGACTTTCCCTGGCCTGTTCCCAATCAGGTCAGTGAACCCACTATTTCCAAAGTCCCAGCATGATGGCTGAACCGTCGGTTTCTACCTGACAAGACGCAGCGAGACCCGGAAACCCTGAGAGAACATGAGAAATGTCATTGACATAAACCATGTTCTTTAACTTGAAAGCAGCCATCTTTGGAAAATAGTTCATACTATTTGATAAGATTTTCCACTGTGTGGTAAGAAGGTACATTTTGTTGAAAATGGGGGTGAGTGGGAGGATCATTGCTAGGGCAGGTTGCTTCTGTTCAATTACCACTGTTTGCCATTGACAATTTGATATCTGTAAGGTCATTCCAAGAGCCCCTTGCTTAGGATTTCCCCAGACATGTCCTCATTTTGAGGACTGGGATGGGTGGAACTGGGCAGGCTTAGGGGTGGGTCTAGAGGATCCGGATTTTACGACTGGAAAATCTAGCAACCCTACCCTTGCTCCCCCTGCAGGCTAATAGGTTACCTGGAGCTGTGTGTTTGTTTGAGCTAATATGGCTGTCTTTTCTGTTATATTGCCTCAAAGGGGGGAACAAAAGGGGACATGATATATTTTCCAATCCTGTACTGCGTGAGGGGTTTCAGTTTGTAAGGTCATACAAATCCTGTTTTCTAAGGGAAAAGTTTAGATTCACGGTGCCTGTGGTTCCAAACTGAATCTGCCAATCAATGTGTATGCTTTATGTTTTTGTAAAGAGCAGGGAGCTGTGGTGAGGGAAGGAAGAACATCTGGAGGCGGATAGTGAGTGATGTTTTTCTTTCAAAACCAGAGCTTGGCAAACCTAGACATGGGCAGATGGAGTTCCCTCAGTGGGGCTTGCCTATTTCTAGCTCTGCTTGAGGAAGTGCTGATGCCCTGCCAAGTGGTTTTTTGCCACCCCGGTACTAGTGAGAGGAGGGTAGATTCAAATATAAAAGGCAGCAGGCTCAGTACATGTCCCGTATTACACTCAATGGAGGCGGAAGTGGAACGGGACTGATCTGGAGCTGTTTGGCAGTCGTAGAGAGATACAAGAACAGAGCAGCCAAAGCCAATGAAAACCTTTGAATCAGATGGTGAAGATATGGAAGAATTAAAAATGAAAAGTTAGCTGAGGAAATTAGGAGCAGCTCAGTATCTGACGAGACGGGATTCCCGACTACCTCAGATGAAAATGGTAACCATAGTATCGAAGTGTCTTCTGCCACACTAGCCAGTAGTATCTCAGGGACATCAGAGAATTTCCTAGCAGAGGCCAAATATACAGGAATTAGGGGTTCATGGAAAAGGCATTTTCATCCCTTGGAAGGTAACAGTTTGCAGAATGTTTGCGCTGTAATAAGACACAACCGTCTGACACCCATAAGAACATAAGAGTTGCCATACTGGGATAGCTCGAAGGATCATCAAGCCCATTTTTCTGTTTCCAACTGTGGCCAATCCAAGTCACAAGGGTAAAAAGATCCCAGAAAAGAACCCTGCCCTCAAAGACTCCGACCCTCCCATAGGCCTGTGTCTACAGGGTTTCAGGGACAGCAGTGATCTCTAGTTGCTCTTGCCCTTGCTGGAATTGCTTCAAAATGGTGCTGGTGACCCCTAGCAGTAGTATCATGGTATTTGCCATGCTTGATTCTTAGTGGTAGTATTGCAAGACTATTATGAAAGGGTACTGGCACCATTTTGAGCCTTGCAATAGCACAGGTAGTAGCAGCTAGGAATAAGCATTACCAGTGGTTCTTAAACCTGTTCTGGGGGACCCCCAGCCAGTCAGATTTTCAAGATATCCTTAATAAATATGCATGAGGCAGATTTACATATAATAGAGGTGACAGGCATGCAAATCTGCCTCATGCATATTCATTAGGGATATCTTGAAAACCCGACTGGCTGGGGTTCCCCCAGAACAGGTTTAAGAACCACCGCTCTAGACACCAAAGATTAGGAGAGATAGTCCTGAGGGGAGATTTATAGGGCAGTGAGAGCTTTTGGGGGGTGAGGAAGAGTATGCTGTTTGGAGAGGAGTTATCTTCTAGGGGGTGTTTCAGAGGAATGTGTCTTTGGGGGAAAGGGGAGAAGATTTTGTTTTCATATAGCAGACCTTTTAAGATTCTACTTAGGAGCGTTGCTAGAGGCCCAATCCTCTCATGGTTCTTGAAACAAACATAACAGGATTGGGCAATTAATGCCTGTTTACTTCCAATGAAACCTGAGCATAGGCAATGACAAACTAATTCATGTTATTCTCCTACTTAATTTACAACATGAACCTGTCTTTTAATTTGCAGTCATGGGGCAACGTATGAGAATGACAACCACAACACTCCAATGCTATACAGCTGTGGTGCACAGTATAGAATACACACCCATGGAGTTTTTCGAGGAATACAAGTGAGTAACTCAAAGTGTGGTAGTGTCTGCTGGTTGAATGGGACTGGGGATGTCCATTGGGTGGTCTGAGCATGTTCTCTGGAGAGGTGATGGAACTAAAGGGTAAAAGAACATTGGCCTGTGATCACTTCTGATGCTAACTCTTCTCCTTAAAATCTGGGCTTGGGAAGAGTTTATACCCAGCAGGTTTTGGCACAGGGCTTCTCCATGCAGCTTTCTCTCAGAGGTGATTGGGGTGATAGCGACTCTAATGCAGTTAAAGTCAGAGCAGTTTCTGGTGTGGAATAAACTGTTTTTATTGATATATATGAGGGTAAATCAAAAGTAAAGGCAAACTACATTTAACGGCTTTAATAGAAGTAACTGTGAGCAATTGAACATATCAAACTCAGGGGTGGAAAATTTCACGGCGACACCAGGAAGTATTTCTTCACGGAGCGAGTGATTGATCGGTGGAACGGGCTTCCAGTGCAGGTGATCGAGGCCAGCAGTGTGCCAGATTTTAAGAATAAATGGGACGCCCATGTGGGATCCCTAAGAGGGTCAGGGCAAAACACTAGCTAATCTTAAGGGGAGGGTCTATAGTGGGCAGACTTGATGGGCCTTGGCCCTTTTCTGCCGTCATCTTTCTATGTTTCTATGTTTCTATCACTTTTCCACATAGTCCCCATGCAAGACAATTGTTCAGGTAGCTTCTGCATTCCTGCTAGCTCTGTTCTGGTTATCGTGTAATTTAACAATTGCCTTTAATATTTGATTCACCCTCGTACCAAACTTTTAAGAGGTAGTTGCAGTGAGAATAAATAGAATATGCCTTACATGAAAAAGAACCAATGAAAAGTGGTAACTTTCTGGGTAAGAAGGACATTCTCAAGAACCCAACAAGTGTCCTCTGTGGGAACCAGTTTGAAAATGAGAACAGTATCTGTGTAAGGAAAAGTAAGGTATGAAGAGAAGAAACCAAGAAAAGACTGCTGTCATTTGTGCTGTCTGAAGATCGGTGCATTTGTGTCTTAGGAATACATTTATTAATCATACACTGCTTTAAGATCATGTCTGTGATTACTACACGTCTGATGTTAACTGAACATAAGAATTGCCATACTGGGACAAACCAGAGGTCCATCAAGCCCTGAATCCTGTTTCCGACAATGGCCAAGTCCCTAGCTGGATCCCAAATAGTAAAACAGATTTTGTGCTGCTTATCCTAGGAATAAGCAGTGGATTTCCCCAAGTCATCTAAATAATGGCCTATGGACTTCTCTTTTAGGAATTATCCAAACCTCTTTTAAACCCCGCTAAGCTGATTTCACCACATTCTCCGGCAACAAATTCCAGAATTTAATTACATGTTGAGTGAAGAAATATTTTCTTTGGTTTGCTTTAAATCCATCACATACCCCATAGTCCTAGTATTTTGGGAAACAGTGAGCAAGCGGTTCACATCTACCCTTTCCACTCCACTTAGTATTTTATAGACATCCCTGAGTCGTCTCTTCTCCAAGCTGAAGAGCTGCTTTAGCATTTTCTCATAGGAAAGTCACCCCTTCCCTTTTATCATTTTCATCTTTCTCTATACCTTTTCTTATACCGCTATATCATTTTTGAGATATGGCAACTAGAACTGCACATAGTATTCGAGGTATGGTTGTACCTTAGAGTAATACAAGGGCATTATAACATTTTCATTTTTGTTTTCCATTCCTTTCCTGATAATTCCTAACATTATATTTGATTTCTTAGTCGCCACCACACATTGAGCTGAGGGTTTCAACGTATCCTCAACAATGACACCTAGATCCTTTTCCTGAGCCGTGACTCCTAACAGAGAACCCAGCATCATGTAGCTGCTTTGAGTTGACCTTTGGTTTGAGGAAGTGGTTTACAAGATAAGACCCAACATTCTTTGGCAGGTCTCTGCCCTTTTTAGGATTCTTGCAGATGAGCTAATCCCCTAGTCACTATGGGGACTCCCGCTGTGCCCCTGGTGCAGACTGGGCCTTTATCTGGCACAAGCAGTTTTCAGTATGATCACCTATATAGTAAATGGGTCAGTTTTCTGCACATATCCAGAACCGACACTTGTTTCATTTTTGCAGGATATGCGGCGAGTACCAGGAGTGACCCCAGCCATTGTCAGGTCAGCCTCCGAAACGAACGAGAAGCGGCCGTTCATGTGCACATATCCTGGCTGTAACAAGCGTTATTTTAAACTCTCCCACCTACAGATGCACAGTAGAAAGCACACTGGTAAGTCTCACCCTCACTCAGCAATCGCAACCCTACCAAACAATATTGTTCCCAATCCTTCTATGAGCTTATACATTCAGAAAACATGGCCTGAGATTTACAGCATCAAAATCTATGAGATAATTATCTTTCTACAACTAGAGTTCTGTTGCATGTGGGAGAAAGAGGAGATTAGAAAGGGAAGAGGAGGGGAAGAGAGAGAGAGGGAGATCAGAAATGGATGGCAGGAAAAGATGGAAGGGAAGAAGGAGGATCAGGGAGAGGAGAGGAAGATCAGAAATGGATGGCAGGAAAAGATGGAAGGGAAGAAGGAGGATCAGGGAGAGGAGAGGAAGATCAGAAATGGATGGCAGGAAAAGATGGAAGGGAAGGAGGATTGGTGAAGGGATGGACAACTAAGAGGTGTTCCAGTTCCTTCTAACTCTTCCGTAAACTTCTAAAAATATTTTTATTCGCTAAACATTTTGAAAACGAACTCTCTTATATTTCAGTTTGCTTAATTTTTAAAATTTATTGTTAACCGTGTCGAACTTCCTTTGGTTGAAGACCTGGTGTATAAGGTTAATATTTCCTGTACTGAACATCGGGATCTGAAACAATCTTCATAGCATGTTAGATGCACCTGGGTTCAGTGATTTGCCCACAAGATAGACTTCTGCAGCTGTATCAAGAGAGTTAAGAAATATTGCCTGACCTGACAAGTGAAAGTGGAACAGATGGGAAGGGAGGGGGCAATTTGCAGTGGGCAGGCCACCCATTTTTATTTTGTGTAATTTCCTGTGGCATTCTGTGGAATGCTTTTCCTGTCATTTTGGGTTAAAAACAGCAAACACCAACATGGGAAATGTTTCCAGTACAAGCACATCCCTAGGAGCAGTGGGTGAGATTTTGGAACTTTTTATACTCTTCACAATATAAGAATGTATGAAAACATCTTGTGACCCGGGATGATAAGGGAACAGCAACGTCAACAGAAAGAACACTTTTTGTGTGGTGTAGTCAAATATTTTGTTACTTTTCCTATCAGAGAAAAACAAGCCTTCCCCCAGATCTGGTCTTGGAATTCTTTCAGCTAAAATAACTTTGCGGGTTGGTTCACCTGCTTAGAGATAAGGAAGAGCAACATGGCAATCCAGCCAGTGAAAGTATCTGGTTTAGAAGGAAGGGGCAGAGGTTGGCATTAAATTGGCTCTTTGACTGGCGCACCTAGCTGATCTAGGTGCTTAACTTTATTTTTTTAATTAGTTCAAATGGTGCTGTTAATTGAACAGTACCATTAAAAACCAATTTAAAAAAATAAATTTTCCAGTAGGCACATAACTCGGTAGGTGCGATTGAGACATCTACACTGAGATGCCAACCTAGGGTTACCAGACATCCAGAAGGCTTTGTTCGGGTTTTGAAAAGCTTTAAGCTTGGAGCCACCTCTGGACGGCATCTGCGCATGTGTGGATGCAAAACAATGGCAACACATGCATGCACAAATGCGTGTCACATCATTGCATCACACCCGTGCATGCTCGGAGGCCCTCCAAGCTTGAGGTTTGGGTAGAACTTGGGGCCCCATGTCTAGATTTTACTATTGTAGAATCTGGTAACCCTGCACCTCCCTGAAAAGTAGGGGTTGTTAGGGGTGGAGTTTGTACGTGGATTGAGTTAGGCGCCAGAGGGCACCTACCTTAGGCACTGGTATCAGGAGACAGTCGCTCCTGTAGCGATTCACCGCTGGACCACCAGGGAACCTAAAGGTATGCGGAGGAGACAGGAGGGAGATAACAATAATTAGAATTGGCTGGGACAGGAGGTGGGAGGGTCCCTCCTGTCCCAGCCACCAGGTCTCACGGCAGGCCTGGCAGAGGCATGCAAGGCATTGGGAGAGGAGGAAAGGGTACAGAACCAGGGAGGGAGGGAGGGGGGAGCAGGGTACAGAACCTGGCAGGGCAGGGCAGGCCAAGGCAAGGCATTACACTTGAATATTGAACCTTTTTTGGGGGGGAAATAGGTTACCTCGGTTTATATTTGAGTGTATAAACTACCATATTTACACACACAGACTGTCAAAGCAGCTGTTTAAGTGCTGTATGTATATGTTCAATGCCATACGTCATACCACTTGTTCTTTGAGCATGTTTCTTGGTAAAATGGCTGTCCCCTCTCATGTGCCACCAATTCCTAGTTATTCTCCCTGACCATATAGGTATTTTTCAAAAGGTTCCATGTCCAGTGAGCCTTTTGTAAAGTAGTCTGCAAATTGTTAATGTCTTGACTTGGAAATCCTTCTTTCTACGTAGATGACCTGTGTATAATAAACTTCACATCATCCTTTTCACACCACTGGATATTGAGGGAAAGCAAATATTTGGTTTCTAGTCACCCTTTTGAAGGGTCCAGTTTTTCAGCTTTATATCTTCAAGCTTTGTTCTCTTAGGTGAGAAGCCATACCAGTGTGATTTCAAGGACTGTGAGAGGAGATTCTCTCGCTCCGACCAGCTCAAGCGTCACCAAAGGCGGCATACAGGTATTTACAATGGCAACGTGTCACTCAGAACAAATAGCTCAGATAAAGCACCGGTTCTGTGGACAGATTTCCAAGGGAAGGTGGCTCTCTGTCCTGCCCACTTTACCTTACGAACTTAAGAACATAAGAATTGCCTGACCAGTAGTCCATCGTGCCCAGCAGTCTAACTGAGACTAGCCCTACCAGCGCCCGTTCTTGTTCAGCAGGAACTTGTCTAACTTTGTCTTGAATCCCTGGAGGGTGTTTTCCCCTATGACAGACTCCTCTATAGCCTCAAAAGCTCTTTGACTGAAGGATCCTATGGTTGGCCCAGAAAAAGTTAGAGGGTTAGTGTCATCTTAGAATAAATAAATAACCGATTTTTAACACAATAAAAGTGGTCATGAAAGACAGAACTGCTTATTTCTTACTTGGTGACTTCATTTTGTAAACTTTCCAAGTTACTGGCTGTACTTGCTTCTTCCCTTTCACAATTTCTCTGGCATTCTTAATTGCTGCTCTTTGCTGAATCGATCCCACCATATCTAGACCCCAGGGGCTCCTTGAACCAGTGACACTTAATGCTGAAGTCAAATTATAAGAGGGTTCCTAGAAACATTTGCCATATCGGTAAGTGGACCAGAAGAAATTAACAGTAATCAACAGTTTTCTCTAAGCACCAGCAGATATAACGAGAGGAGAGAATTTTTAATGCTCAGAATTTGAACGAATTGATGGCTTGTTATATTCTAATGAGTCTACACAATTAAAAAAGTGAACCCAACATTAAAAGATAAAAGTTGTCACTATATGAAGGGGAAAAGACCTCAAATGTCCCTGTACCCAAAGCTCATGGACACAATGGGGAGCGAGGGTTATTATCATTGCTTTTTTCTATAAGTGAAAAAATATCATTTTCAATATTCAAATACTAATGTTCAAACTAGTGCACAAAAACATTCATCTCCTAGCCAAATAATTCAAGAGGCTGTGTTTTTGAGAGAAAAATCCCTAAAGCAACAAGAAATCCCATCGTTCAACCAGCAACAAAATAGTGAAAGGCACTTAGCTCATCACCCATCGGCTTCATCAGGGGATATCATGAGATATGCTTCTTCAAAAAGGACGCTGGTAGTGGAAACACTAACGGCTTGAGAACAAACACCACGTATGCAGCGCACCGGAAATATCTTAATCCATTGAGCTGGTTAATCAAGACGGCAGAGTTTTACTCAAATTCGAGATGACTGTTTTTGTGCATTAGATGAACATTATTATTTGAATACTGAAAATAATATTTTTTCATTTATAGAAAAAAGGAAGGGTTTCTCACCCTCGCTCCCCATTGTGTCCATGAGCTTTGGGTACAGGGACATTTGAGGTCTTTCCCCTTCATATAGTGACATCTTTTACCTTTTAGTTGGGTTCACTTTTTTGGACATAGTATTGACTTCACTTTGTTTATTAATGAGTCTACAGCAATGCATGTACTCGGAAAGTGTCACCAATTCTGCTGACGCTCACAGTTCCACTCTGTAAAGATGCACATGTCCCAGATTTTCAAGCAGGTGTACGTCCGGTGCCCAAGGTTAGGGCGCTGGAATCGGGCTAGGGGAAATTCTATAAAGGACTTGGCACTGATCTACCTTGACGCTCATGTTGAGCATGATTTATAGAATTGCGGGGATTTATGAACCTTCTTTAAGAAGCTCAAATGCTATTTTTAAGTAAAATGTCACTTGCCTTCTAATGTCTGTTATTTTCAGCCAGAAAATATCAAGCAGAAATATGTCTTTGTCAAAAAAACACAAATAAAATAAACCGGGAAGACATTTTACAAAGAATTACAAATATTAGTCAATTATAAGAACATAAGAATAGCCCTACTGGGTCAGACCAATGGTCCATCTACCCCAGTATCCTGTTTTCAACAGTGGTCAATCCAAGTCACAAGTACCTGGCAGAAACCCAAATAGAAGCAACATTCCAGAATCTTAAAGAGTAGCAAGGTTCTGGGACCCCAAAATAGTAGCAGCATTCCATATGGAATCCCCAAATAGTAGCAACATTCCATGTAACCGATCCCGATTCTCCCCTGTCTGTCTCAATAGCACGTTATTGAGCAGTGGTGTAGTAAGTGGGGTGCAGGCGGGGGAAGGGGAGTAGTCTACCCTGGGCGCCATGTTGGTGAGGGCACCAGCACTCCCTCCTCCTCAATTCCCCCTGCCTATTCCCACTCCTCCCTTCACGACATGCATGCCCCCTTCCCTTCCCCGTACTTCTAGTTGTTAACCGCTGTGAGCAACAACTTCAACATGCTCCTCGCAACCGCATCGTCTCTCCCACTGATGTCACTTCCAGGTGCCACGCATAGGATGTGACATCAGAGGGAGAGCCTACAGGCTTGCAAGCAGCACAATGAAGTTTTTGTTGTTTGCGGCGGTGAACAACTAGAGATACAAGGGAAGGGGGTGTGCACGTGGCCAGGGGGATCGGGAAAGGAGGGGGCAGGGGGTGGGTGCCTCTCACCCTCGCTACGCCACTGCTATTGAGAAAACATAATTAACAAAAGATAGCCCTTTAATATATTCATGGGGAAGAAATTCTAAAGGTGAATGGGATCCTCAGGATGGAGTTCTTGGTTTTGAACATGAAAAGCAAAGTTTCCCTATTGCTTGAGACTTAGCTCCTGAGATGTGGAAACCAGCAGAAAGGCCTCAAAGCACATGTCTAGACCTTCTTTTGTCTGTTTAGGGGTGAAACCATTCCAGTGTAAAACCTGTCAGAGAAAATTTTCCCGCTCTGATCATCTGAAAACTCACACCAGGACTCATACAGGTAAAACAAGTGCGTAAACCTTTCTTCACATTTATTTCATTTTCTTAATATTTACACAATGTATTGAAATATGAGAGCTAGAGGGCATTTGAAATCTAAGGAGTTCTAGGAGAAATCGGGGGGTCTTTTTACAGATTTGATACATGCTAAATGCCATGCAGTCCATTATATTCTCATTTTATTGGCTGCATGGCATTTAGCATGTGCTAATCGTTAGTGCATGCTAAATCCGTTAGTTCTGCCTGGATATACTGTATATACATTTCAAAATATATGGGGAGCTCTCTTCCACATCACCTAGTCTTCTTAAAAATTTTGGAGTTTAAAGAAGTATTTTCTTCATAAGTCATTGAGGTTTTCCAGTGGAGAGAACAAAAAAAACTCCATCTATGTTCATATTTCAAACAGTAAAAATATTCAGGGCTCTGGTTTTGCGCTATATGTCATCAGCTCCAACTCTGAAAAGCAGGGAATAAACACATAGTGTAACACAGATAATCCTCTGCTTTATTCAGAAATAGTACTTCACACATCTGACACGCAGCCAAGGGACATGTAGATATTATGCCAAATGCCTATTACCCCGCCATCGTTTCCACTCCAATCATTCTGACTCCTACATCTTTTATTATTTTATTTCTTTTCTCACCTTGTCTCCTCTCACTCTCCTTTCCCTCTCTTCTCTTTCTATTCCTTCTCTCAACCTGTTATCTCTCTGTTTACCCTCTTCTCTCACTCTGTTCCCTCTCTGTTCCTTCTCTTACCCTGTTCTTCTCTCATCTTGTTGCCTCTCTGCTCACCCTATTTCCTCCCTATTCCTTCCCTCACCCTGCTTCCTCTCTTCTCATCCTAGTCCCTATTCCCAGCACAAAGTGTTTTAAAATAATCACATAGAAAGTGATCTTCTATTGTTTTGTTAGCGATAGGATCAGGAAGAGGAAACATGAAACACACGTTTTCAGAAATATTTTAAATGGCAACACCCTTGTGCTGGATGGTTTTCTAAATTGTCTGAGGCCTTTCCAGTGTCTGGAGAATACTAACCAGTGCATTGACTCCTTCATTTCAATTACAGAATTTGAAGTACTGTATTTTTTTTTTTTCTTTCCCCCACCTCTCTGTGTATAAAACATTACCAACCAGAAAGCAGTTGTAAAGCACAAATAGACAAAAGCTGCATTTGATTTGGTTTCAGTTTCCAAGTTTAGCATGAAGCAAAAGGAGAAAGGTATTGCAGTAGTATTTTTAACATAAATTCCCAATTTCATTCTTTACAAGGTGTTTAGATCTCAATGACCCCGTGATTTTGATTTGGCTGAAAATGGTTTAACCTCTTAAAGGCCTCTGTAGCTATATGCTCTATCTTCCCAGATGAATGAGAGCCAGGAAGGCTCTCGATTGTCCCCTCCGAGGCACAGATTTTCTATCTCCAAATGAAGTATTAAATACTTTTCCCAGGACACTGCATTTTGACAAGTGTAACATTTGGTGAAAAGGCTCTAAATTATACTGTGTAATCCAGTAAAAACGTATATTTTCGCTTTGGATTCTGTAATTTTTAAAACTGGATAATTATATGGAAAAGCCAATAAAAAAATGAAAAATCTCCCCCAAATTCACATTTTCATGCCTTTGTATCACATATGGCTTCTTTCATCAAGCAGCGGTAGAGCATTTCTCCACAGGCCAAAGAGATAAATGCTCTGATGCTCATTCAGTTCCTATAATTGTTGGAGCATCAGTAAAATGCTCTATTGCTGCTTTATAAAAGGAGCCCATAATTTTTAGGGAAATATTTAAAAATCTACATAGTATAATGTTCTGATTCAATATATTTTGATGTGGTATTATGCTTATCATATAAGATAATTGGATATATTTTTATGATAACAGGTGAGAAGCCTTTCAGTTGTCGATGGCCCAGTTGTGAAAAGAAATTTGCCCGATCTGATGAACTGGTCCGTCATCACAATATGCACCAGAGAAATATGAGCAAACTCCAGCTGGCTCTTTGAATAGCACTGAATCCTGAACACTGGGATCTACTACACTGTGAGATACGGGCTCCCTCAATCTCTATTCCACCCCCCCCCCCCCCCCACATCGGATTTACAGATCAAGTTCAGTCCCAGTGAGATTCTCTTCAGTGCCCTCATGGAGAATCCATTTCATAGCTTCATACTGAATATGTAGGGAGAGGGGTCAGAAAAAGGCTTCTTAAAGCTGTGATGGGGGTCCCCCTACTTTAAGGGGCCTGGACTAAAATCCCCTCCTCAACTCAGTACACTACAAAGAAAATCAGGTTTCCCCTGAAGCACAGGGCTAAGTTTTGATGCATTCACCTATCCCCAGCCCTCAGCAGCAAACGACTGGCCCACACCTCATACAAACTGGTTCAGCCTGCAGGGCTCTGTGTGCCCCCTCTTCCAATGCTGTAGCCAGAAGTATGAACATGTGAACGTGGCAAGAGATGAACTGTAACTCAAAATGTTGAACCTCTGTTTGGATCCCATTCATGAGATTTGTCATATTTATGGAATAACTAACTGGTTTTGTTTGCAAACCTGGATAAATTGTTCTGGTAGCTGTATTGGTGCATTTTTAAAGGAAATAAATAGAAATAAAACACAGAAGGGAAGATAAAATGATACTTTTTTTATTGGATAAACGTAATATATTTGTTGACTAGCTTTTAAAGGCAATAAAGGCAATATCTTCTTTGAGTCTTCAAAAGCTAGTCAAAAATGTTTTAAGTTAGTCCAATAAAAAGGATATCATTGTATCTTCTCTTTTTGGGGCTTATTTCTATTTATTTCCTTTTTGTCTTGGGAGGAAATTAACTTGGTTTTAGGCTTATTACATTAAGGCTTCAAAATTGTTCCTTGTGCTGCTAAGGCCTCTGTTCTTTGAAATTCAGGGGGATTGGAGGAACCTTTGGGGGATGGTAGTGAGCATCTCTGTGAGCACCCCAAAGGAAAAAAAAATATCATCTCTTAATGGTCCATCATATGGACAGCTTGAGAACTTGCAGAATTCAGACCCTGGTGACTCAGAGAAAGACGTTCAACCCATCGTCTCAACCCTGTAGCACAGAAGGATTGCCATGAACCGGGGCTTTATTCGCAGTACAGAAGCCACACTGGTCTTGTGGCTCACAAGTTGTACAAATCGAAACATAATAAGAGTACAAAGAGAAGGAAAATTGAGGGCTGGTCCGTTCTCTTAAGTCAGATAATTTAAGGAATTTGAGAGTGATTCTATAAAGGGCTATTCTACAAAGACGCCTACATTGCATTACAAAATACTAGTATAGCTGAGTTATATGTGTTTAGGAGTGACCACTTTGCCAGCACCCTTATCCAGGAGATACAGAGGGAACTTATAGCATTGTTAGGGTTACCACGTGGCTTCAGAAAAAGGAGGACGGATTGAGTCATCCGGGTTTTACTTCCATTCCTTTCAATGGAAATAAAACCTGGATATCTCAATCCATCTTCTTTTTTTCTGGAGCCATATGGTAACCCTAAGTATTGTAGACGTTATACATGGAAGTGTGGCCTGTCCATGATCCATCCAGCCTTCACCCGCGCAAAGATACGTGTGTCCTTACAGAAGAGCATAGAGCTAGGTTCTTGTCACTTATGCGTCTGTGTGTTCACATTTGCACAGAAATGACTAAAATTCAGACTAGTCACCTAAATTTAGGCAGCTCCTTATAGAATTAACCTCCTTTCTGTCTATATGTGAAAATAAAACCTTATTGATATAAGGAAATTATATTGTTCTGAAAGTGGGAGGGAAAAGGAAAAAAAATCTATTGTGTATAATTAATTGCTTGGAGTTACTGTGTATATATCTAATAATGTAATGTATTGCTTTTAGAAAGTAAACTTAGAAAGTGTATAAATATTAGATGCCTCACTGTTACAAAATGTGGAAACCACTAGATGTAACCTGCATTTTTCACCGACCGTTCAATTAAAGCCACTCAAAGAGAGATGTATGACATTCCAATATCTGTCTTGTCTCTTGAGTAATATCAAACATCTAGATAAGGGAACCACCGCCATTGATGACCAGGAGTTAACCTGCCCTGGGTCTTGAGCCCAATTTATCCATCACAGATAAATTCCCAGCAGAATGGCATTCCACTAAGTTACACACCAAGAGGAAACTACTGCTGGCACTATTTATCATTTTTATAGTGCTGGAAGAGCTTTGCATGGTCATTTACACCATGGACCCCGGTGCTTGAGGGAGGGGAAAAGTGCTCACCTTGCTGGCGTTCAAAACCGCCTCCTTTGAGAGAAAATGAGCATTTGGGATGATGCTTCCTAGTCGCTGTCTCATTTCAGAAGTCCAAGTCACAATTCAGAGGTGCCTAAAAGCCAGCATTTAAATCTTTCTGTAGCAAAAGTGTAGAAATGGACTGAAGGAGATTCAGTGCTTATGTCCTAAAAGTTTGGGAGTTAGGATTTGGGAAACAGACTCTGCTGGAGGGATGGGGGAGGGGGGCAGTGGTTTTGGTTTCCCCAAATGCTGTGACAGCATCGAGATAATAATTGGTTGTGTTTCCAAGGTTGCAAAGACCGGCCAATTTTTTATACCTATATATGCATTCACTTGTCCTCCATTTCCAAACAGGCTCTATGTCCGCAGATTTTGTTCTAAATTCCCAGCTCCGTGAGTTTTGTCATTGTGGAACACTTTTTTGTTTGCGGGGGCCTGAAAGCTCCGCCCCCAGACCCCACCCTCATAATAGTACTAATTGTAATACCATTTTTTCCATTCATTTTTCATATATACATACAATATAATCTTATTAACAACACATAATGGTTAACCACAAAATCAAATTACATAAAGCACACTGTATGCTTCTCAACATTCATTCCTACCAGAACACTTGGCCTTGGTCACACATGCAGAACACAGATAACCCCCAAATACGGGACCACAAACTAAAAGTACTAATATATAAAAATGAAACCGTAAGATGCAAGACTCTGCAAACAATGCAACACCACAGAAACAGTGGCACTTCCCCTAATACTGTACAAAATATGAAGACAGTAGATGTAAATTTGAAAAAAACTGATACATAACAATCACCACTTTACAAAATTAACAAAAAGAAATAAAACAAATAATGAGAAATAAGAAAATACTATTTTATTGGACTAATCCATTTTTCAATTAGCTTTCAGAGGCCAAATCTTTCTTCAGAACAGCAAAATATACTGCTGTTATGGTATCCTGTCCTGATTTGAGGAAAAGGGTTTAGTCCCCCCCGAAATTGTCTTATTTGCATTTCCTATTTATAAGAACATAAGAATTGCCGCTGCTGGGTCAGACAGTCCGCTCACACGGCGGCCCTTAGGTCAAAGACCAGTGTTCTAAATAAGTCCAGCCTCACCTGCGTATGTTCCAATTTAGCAGGATGCTCTGGCATCTCTCTCTTCTCCTTTCCTTCCTTCCCACCATGCCCTGGCATCTCTCTCTTCTCCTTTCCTTCCTTCCCACCATGCCCTGGCATCTCTCTCTTCTCCTTTCCTTCCTTCCCACCATGCCTTGGCATCTCTCTCCTCTCCTCTCTTCCCCTTTCCTTATTGATACTCGTTTATATTTATCATTATGGTTCCAGTCTGATTGAGGGGGCACTTTAACGTGCCGACAGAGTTGCTGAGGCTAGTTAACATTTTCATTCCTTCTAGTTTCTATAAAGTCAGTGAGACAGTTTTCTCTGACAACGAGGGAGGCCCACGAGTGTCAGAGCCACAAGGGGGTCTTTTCACTTGAGATGAGGGAAAGGCAGAAGCCACCCCAGATACCATCACAGGAGCAGGGAAGCTGTGGCAGGTCTCAGGGACACAGGTTGAACTCATAACCTGCCCTAATGGCTCCACAACATAGTTTATTAAATGTACCCTTACTGAGAGTCTTCTGGGGACAGGGAAGTACCTTCACTACCTGAATGCAAAACCAAATCTAAAGGAAATATCTGAAGTAGTTTTTGCATTGGGGGGGGGGGGGAGTTTTTTAAACGCTGCTTCTTGAATTGTTTGACTTTCTAGTTTTCTTGTACAGCTGAATAATTCCGGGGCAAGTCTGTCCCCCTTTTAACAGAACTTCAGCAAACGTGCAATTTAAACTTGATGAAAACCAAGCAATTAACAATTTTACAAGCCCTGTGCTTCACATGGACATTCCTTTCCTGATAATTACTCTGGGGTTACTGTGCCTCATTTATAACAGTCAGTGGAACTTGTGCTGCCAAAAAAGCTCGTGTCTCCGGAGCAGCCGATCAGCAGCAAGAAATATTTACAGCAAATGCTTGAACTCTCCAGAGAGAGATTTTTTTCAATCACCCTCAAGCTAAAGGTCAGCTTTGGTACAGAAAATCATCTCACATTTGCACACTGACCACAACTGAACCTAGTCTGAGAAATCACAAAGCCATGGCAAAGTAGAGAGTCACATTTGTTAGTGAGCTTTTAATGTGCAGTTAGGGAAAGGGATTGGGACTTGTAGACTGCCTTTTTGTAGTTACACAACCAGACTCAAAGTGGTTTACCTGTCCTGGTTGGCTCACAGTCTGTCTATTGTACCTGGGGCTAGATTCACTAAGGACACCGATCGTGTCCCGTCCACTTTGCAACCCCGACCCAATTCACTAACCTTCCTCCCGATCCAATCCACGCATGCAAATGAGGGGAAGGGCATCCAAAAGTAGGAAGGTAGTGGGTTAGCCGATCAAAAAAGAAGTGACTGCTGGGGACCAGTCGCTCACGTCCTTTCCGACTGTCCTGCTCTCTGCCGCCCTGCCTCTCTGCGTGCCCGTGTTAGGATGCACAATAAACTTCAGTGCCCTATAAATTATTTCATCATTGAATCGGATGCCAAACTTTTTAAAGTGGTTCAATTTTTATTTCCCCTCTCTGCCGCCCTGCGAGCCTGTGTGTTTAACCCGCGGGTTAAAAGCAGGGCTGCACTACAGCGTTGTTCCTGAGTTATCCTGCAAACTCCTAAAAGGAGGTAATGTAGGGTGCCACACTTGGCATGAGATCAACAAAAGGTTGTACAAGCCCCCCCTTGCAGCATGTTCTGTTTAAGCCCCCCTCCCTTCCTTCCTTGTGCGGAGAGCCATGCGCAGACCATCTACAGGTAAAGAAGATGATCTGCGCATGTGTCAGATCCGTGTGGTCGGTGTGGGGCGTGCCTCCAATCGCTGCGATTTGCATGAGGCCACATTGTGAATTGCCCGCCCAGCCATGGATTAGATCGGATACATGAGGTTAAGTGACTTGCCCAGGGTCATAAAGAGCAGCATGGGATGTGAACCCACAACCTCAGGGTGCTGAGGCTTTAGCGCTAACCACTGTGCTACATTCTCCTCCTAGCACAAAGCGCGTCTGCGCATTCTAGCCCAAGTGTGTCATGGATGAAGTGTGGGTGTTCCCATGTTATGCACTTTGGGGGAAATTCTATAACCAGGCATCGGTAGGCACCTTGCCAATATCTAAGTAATTGAAAAATGCAGTCAGAAACGGCAGGTTTGATGCACCTACCGATGCCTAAATAAAAGCGACTGAAATGGCTGCTGGAATTGCGGCTAGGTAGCCACTTTAGGCGTTAGGCGGGCTAAAGCAGCCACCCAGGCGCGAAGTATGCCAAGATAGGTGGCTGAAATGTAGGCCTGGCAAACCCATGTTTGAGGTAGCCGGGATTCTACAACCGGCATTGGTGCAGGATTGACACAATCAGCGGTCGCTTTCAGGAGGCTGCTACTAGCGCCGTTTGTAGAATCCGGCCCTAAATAAGAGGTGGCATGCGCACCCAGAAGCTGACCTGAAAAGAAAAAAAAAGGAATAACCTTACGTTCAAGTTTGCACATGGGAAGCTCCTGCATGAGAATGAACTAAGCCCAGATTTTGCTACATTTGGTCCCTTAGTGCACATTAAATCGATTGAACCTTTCAAACAACGTGCATTATGTCAATTGATGCATGTTAAATCATTTTTTCTTGAATTACAAATTTTTGATTACAAGAAATGTGTGAAATAAAGTAAAAAACTGACAGAAGATTGGGGGAGGGAAGTCTGAAAAATGAGCAAAAAGCAAACTGAAACGAGAAAAAACAGCAGAGCACTGGACAAGATGCAGGACCACCTCCGTGTTTCATCAGGGGTCCTATCGAATGGAGAAAATAATGTGGTGCGAAATGTGTTATAAGATCAATGGGGAAATTTAGTGGCAAGTGATCGGAGATAAGTGGATTGTTCCGAGAAAACCCCCTACAAAATTATGGGTTAGGCCGCGAGTGAACGCCCAGTGCCATTGCATTAGGAAACACCATAGGTATCATGAGATGTCAACTGAAGGAGACAAAAGGAATGAGAAGACAGTGATAATGTCAAGAAATTAAATCACATACCCTGAAATGGTGGTCAAAGATATAGATGTAACAAATTTGCTAAAAAAAATTAAAAATAAGATTCAAAGAGTACAAATAGGTGATCAGAAACAAGACTAATGGCTGATAATTACTACGAAATAAGTATCTCTATATTAAAACTATAAAAGACAAAGTCAAAAACGATAAAAGCATTGCATTGCATTTGAGTTGCCATTCCTCTAACTTTTGCAGATCCTTTTCCATGTTTTCCACCCTGTTACACTCTTACTCAAGCACTTCCCACAATATCTTGACTAAGAGGTAGCCGAAATGCCGGAAACAACAGGATCACACTTGTGGCAACCACATTACACAAATGCTGGATTCTGCGTATGGTGGTTAAATGAAAACCTGCTGAAAATTGGATCGACTGGCTCGTGCCACTGACATCCAAACTCACTCGATATCTGCTTATGTTTTACTCAATTAGGTCTTTGTACTGCCAAGTGAGCCACTAGACCTCGATACCTGCAGAGTGACCACATTAGCACAATTCCTGTGCGAGAGGTCTCAAGTGAAGTGTGTGGATGACATATATAAGAGACGCAGTGAGTCCTTGTGGGTGGGGTGTTGATGGCCAAAGAGCAGGCGAGGCAGCAGGGGGCTAAGCCCTCCAGTGCTCAGGGAGGGGATGATCAGTGGCTTTTCAATCCCAGCAGAGACTTTACTAAGCCATGCCTAGTAGGGTTGGTCTTCCCAGGTCTCAGGGACAGGAACTTTCTTTGTCCTTGCATGGTATATTGGTTGTGATCTTTTCCTTTGAAATTGGGAGAGGAGGACTTCTACCACTTCCAGCCAAGCAAGAGGAGGCCCAGGTCTCCCCTAGGAACTCCAGAGGAGGACTCAAAGCTCTTATTGTGCTCCAGACTCTTCAGATGCTTCTCAACTTGTTTAGATTGTTTTTACTGAATCTTTCTGTCAGTAAAGTTATTTTCTGGGCTGTTTTCATGTGATACCATTGAGTGAGTGTTCCACAGCCCTAAACTGGAGCTCAGACCCTGCAGCCAGGGCTGGATTTAGATGAAAAGAGGCCCTAGGCTATTCCACTTATGAGGCCCTTTCACCTCCCATTTTTAAGTTTGTAAATTACATGAGAGATAATAAAATACATCATTACTGTGATATATATCAATATGTTAAATGAAACATGTTGTTATTGGTACTAACCTTTATAAAAAAAAGTGATACGGATCTTGAGGCCCTAGGCTTAAGCCTAGTTAGCCTATAGGAAAATCCGGCCCTGCCTGCAGCCCACAGATTTCCTTTGCTCCCAGTCTTTGAAGAGGGTGACCTGCAAAGAGGGAGGGGGTTACATGTACTTAACTATCCACCAATCTAAACATGTCCAGTGGAATGTCCCTTTTATTCATCTGAGGGTAGCAGTTTTCTGATGACATATTTTAGCCAGGGACACTCAACAAAGTTCCAGGAAGATACTTTTAAAACCAACAGAAGGAAATATTTTTTCACTAAGCTTTGGAACGTGTTACCAGAGATGTGGTAATGTACCTGGTGTTAGAAAGGTTTGGACAAGTTCCTGGAGGAAAAGTTCATAGTCTGCTGTTGAGACAGACATGGGAGAATTGGATCGATGGCATGGAATGCTGCTGTTATTTGGGTTTTTGGCAGGTACAAGTGACCTGGTTTGACAAACGTGAAGACGGGATGTTGGTCTGGATGGACCATTGGCCTGACCCAATAAGATTATTCTTATGTTCTTATGAACTGGTATTTAGCTAAGTGAGGCCACCTGGCTTCAACAACGAACAACGAACGTAAAAGCTCTTGAACAGTAGAAGAATATAATGTTTAGATACATAAATCCCTGCTGTATACTGAATGCAGAACGGAAACACATGTGCCAATTCTGTAGCATGCCCCGCTCTGCCAGAAGCCATTAATATAAGTGTATTTGTCTGAGCTGCACTGTGTTAGTAGAATTCATTAGCACAATATGTGATATGGTGCTGAAACAGAAGGGCTGACTTTCTCCAGCCAGTCATGAGGAAGTTTAGTCCCTGTTGAACTCTTACAACTGATAAAGACAAAGTCTGCTGGCAGGGTTCATTTTTCACTTGGCCATCTGTATCCAGTCAAGGATAAGTCGGCTTTCTTAAATGTCATTCATCAGAATCCGTCCAGCACACGGCTTCTCTTGATGACTAAAGCAACACAAAGAAACCTAGATGCTTAATATACTTCTCGGAGAGCAAAAGGTCACTTGGAGAGTAAACGAAGTTGTGTCATGGTAACATGGAAGCACTAGAGATCCGGCCTGTGTACATGGCCGATGCCCCGTTTCTTTCCTCCATCATTGGTCGTTATCATTTATTTAGCTTTCTTTTAGCTTGCCTATAAATCTTTAGAGCAGTGTTTTTATTTTCATAGTTTTTTCATCCCCTTGTATCACCAGTTTGCTGGCCTATCTCTTTTAACCCTTCAGTTTGTACTTCTGCTCATTCCATTCCGATTTTACAGATTTTTGTGTTTTTACAAATGTCTGAAGTAGAAAAAAGCTTAAGGCTTTCTGAAACACCAACCAAGAGCAGTACTTATTCGAGGGAGTAAACAAAAGACAAAAGTGACCCGGTCGACATTGTATATCTGGATTTTCAGAAGGCATTCGACAAGGTTCCGCATGAACGACTACTTTGAAAAATTGCGAGCCATGGATCACGTGGATTGAAAACTGGCTGGAGCATAGGAAACAGAGAGTGGGAGTAAATGGACAATATTCGGACTGGAAAAGGTTCGGTGCTTGGACCCGTGCTCTTCAACATATTTTCACCAGTGGAGTGCCGCAGGGTTCGCTGCTTGGACCCGTGCTCTTTAACATATTTATAAACGATCTGGAAATTGGTACAACGAGTGAAGTGATTAAACTTGCAGATGATACAAAGTTATTCAGAGTAGTGAAGATACAGGAGGATTGTGAACATCTGCAACGTGACATAAACACGCTCGAGAAATGGGCCGCGACATGGCAAATGAGGTTCAACATGGATAAGTATAAGATGATGCATGTTGGTAATAAAAATCTTATACACGAATACAGGATGTCCGGGGCAGTACTTGGAGAGACCCCCCAGGAAAGAGACTTGGGAGTACTAGTCGACAAGTCGATGAAGCCGTCCACGCAATGCGAAAAGGGCAAACAGAATGTTAGGAATGATTAAGAAGAGGATCACGAACAGATCGGAGAAAGCTATCATGCTGCTGTACCAGGCCATGGTACGCCCTCACCTGGAATACTGCGTCCAGCACTGGTCGCCGTACATGAAGAAGGACACAGTACTACTCAAAAGGGTCCAGAGAAGAGCGACTAAAATGGATAAGGGGCTAAAGGAGTTGCCATACAGGGAGAGATTGGACAAACTGGGCCTCTTCTCCCTTGAAAAGAGGAGACATGATCAAAACATTCAAGATAATGAAGGGAATAGACTTAGTAGAGAAAGACAGGTTGTTCACCCTCTCCAAGGTAGAGAGAATGAGATTCCGTAAGAACATAAGGAAGTTCTTCTTGACCCAGAGAGTGGTAGAAAACTGGAACGCTCTTCCGGAGTCTGTCATAGGGGAAAACACCCTCCAGGGATTCAAGACAAAGTTAGACAAGTTCCTGCTGAACAAGGACATATGCTGATAGGGCTAGTCTCGGTTAGGGCGCTGGTCTTAGTCCGCTCACGCGGTGGCTCTCTGGTCAAAGACCAACGCCCTACCTGCGTATGTTCTGGTTCAGCAGGAACTTGTCTAACTTTGTCTTGAATCCCTGTTTAGTAAAAGAGCTTCTTTGATTTTAAGGCAATTGGTCACATTATTGTAATCCACCTTGAATTAAATGTGGTACAGTAGACTAGGCACACTCAAATTAAATAAAAATTAATCCTTGTATGGTTCCTGAGGGCCATCCAAGTGTTGAAATGCATGTGAGCAGCAGCTAAAGGTAGCCGAGGGGCTGGTCTTTGAATCCATTCTTTCTCGGTTAGGCAATGTGTGAAAGCATGTGATATCTTCACTTTGATACTACTACTTATTATTTCTATAGCGCTGAAAGGAGTATGCAGCGCTGAACTTTTAACTTGCAATGGACAGTCCCTGCTCAGAAGAGCTAACAATCTATTGGGTTGTATCAATAGAAGTTTCGTCAGCCGAAAGCCTGAAGTCATAATGCCGTTGTACAGGGCCATGGTGAGACCTCATCTGGAGTACTGTGTGCAATTCTGGAGGCCACATTACAGTAAAGATGTGCACAGAGTTGAATCGGTTCAACGGACGGCCACCAGGATGATCTCGGGGCTCAAGGGTCTCTCGTACGAAGAGAGACTGAACAAATTGCAGCTCTACACTCTCGAGGAACGTAGGGAGAGGGGAGACATAATTGAAACATTTAAGTACCTCACGGGACGTATCGAAGTGGAAGATGGTATTTTCTTTCTCAAGGGACCCTCGGCCACAAGAGGGCACCCGCTCAAACTCAGGGGCGGAAAATTTCATGGCGACACCAGAAAGAATTTCTTCACAGAGAGAGTGGTTGATCATTGGAACAAGCTTCCAGTGCAGGTGATCGAGGCAGACAGCGTGCCAGACTTTAAGAATAAATGGGATACCCATGTGGGATCCCTACGAGGGTCAAGATAAGGAAATTGGGTCATTAGGGCATAGACAGGGGGTGGGTAAGCAGAGTGGGCAGACTTGATGGGCTGTAGCCCTTTTCTGCCGTCATCTCCTATGTTTCTATCTAATTAGACAGACAAGACATCTCAGAGTTGGGGAGATTACGGTAGAGGAAATGATACAGTGGGTCTAGGTAGCAGGCAGCAGGGAGTTAGGAGTGGGCTTTGAGCTTGGATTTGAAGACTGCTAGGGATGGAGCATGACGTATTGATTCAGGCAGATGGTGCTGCAAGAAAGAAGGGATGGAGTCAGGAGTTGGCAGTGGAAGAGAAGAGTACAAATATATACTGGGTCCCATACCATTACTGGGGCATGTAAAGGATCCAGGCTGCCTAGGAACAGCAGAGAGAAATCATCTGCTCCTGGAAATGATAAAATAGCTGGTTTCACAGAAGGGAAAAGAAGGGTGTGTGGCAACAGTCATTTCTGGCCTCAGGATGTCTCTGTAGTAGGAGGTATGCAGCGGGTCCTGGTTAATAAGACATGATGCCAGCCAACATGCAGATGGCTAGTAAGATGGGGATGATGTACCAAGGCACAATGGCGAGAGAGCAGGGCGACTGAAGCAAAACAGATAAAGTTCCAGTAACCGGTGCCCCTCGCCTTGCTGGAATGTCCGTTCTAGGACAGCACCATAAATCAAGAAAGGTGTTTCAGTGGAGACTCCATCGATTCCTGTGGAGCTGGGGTGAATAACTGTTAGAGTATTCTAATAAGGCTCTGTGGGGACTGAGGTGCAGGCAGTCATTTTGGGCTTTTTGAGTTCAGATTGTGTTGGTGTTGCAGCTCAAACAGGCTCTGCAGGAAGTGACATCAGCTGAATGACTGCATGTCTGAAATAGACCACGGAAGTGAGGCAACAGGCTTAGAAATGCCTACTTTTCTGTGCTTTCCTTTCTTGGTCTCGTATCAAGCCCCTGTTCACAGATTTAATCATCGACTGTTTTAAGTTCCACCCACTTTTTGGTAGGTCAAGAGCGAATGGTCTACGTAAACCAAAGAGGCTCTGCTAGGTAGGGATGTGCAATCATTGTGAAACAAAACGGTGGCTTCAAAACTGGCCGTTATTCAGAGCTACTTAACCACCCAGAAATGGCGCTGACCAGTTAAATCCAAATATTCAGCGTGAGATTGCCAGTTATCTCCACTGAATATTGCCACCTCCCCCTTTTTACAAACTGTGAAAGCATTTTTTAGCGCCAGCGGGCACGCTGAATGCTCTCTATGAGCGTCAGGAGCATTCAGCTCTCCGGCCGGCACTAAAAACCACTTTTGCAGTTTTGGAAAAGGGGGGCGTAAATGTTTGGGGGGATGTTTATGCTTAAGTTTGCTCACATGTTCTGGAGAGCTTTCATGCCTATGATGTCTGCACGTTTTCTGCTGCTCTCTGATCCTGAGGCTTTTTCCTCCATTTAAACTGCAAATTATTCCGCATTGGTGTGATTGAAGGTTTTGAATTGTAGTGATTTTTTTGTTCCTTCACTCTTTAAGTGCATCACGTGATAACTGGCAATTTTTAGCACTGACTGGCCAAGTTCAGGAAAAAGTAGCCTCCATGAACTTAATCGGCCACTTCTGGACAAATCGGATCTCAAATGCCAGTCATCAGAAATGGCCCAGCACTGAAGATCTGCCTTCCATGGAAAGTGATTTTATTCATGTTTTGCACGAGTGATTTCTAAGTACAAATAGTGTGCAGTAAAAATAGAATATAACTGAAAGAAAAATGTGAAAAAATGAAGCAAAACAACCTTTGAGAATCCACCTGTGTGTGTACTGTATATCCTTACTTCCAGGCCCTCATATCCCATAGAGTCCAGGGATCCTGGTTCCGATTATCCACCTTATCTCGAATCTGCTAAGTGTGTGATTTGTCCTAATAAACCAGGGAAAGGATTACCCTCCACTTAAGAACCAGCATCTTCAAGCCTGCACGATAAACTATTTTTTTTAAATCAATAAACATTTCTTTGACAGAGGGTCAAACATGCTTACAGGTCTTAATTGTTAAATCCAGTGACTAATCCCCACTTGATCAAGATTATATTGATTTAACAGCTGCCAGAACTGTGACAAATTTATGATTCAACAGCAATTTCATTTTGACTTGAACTACACGATAATTTGTGGGAATTAAGTAAGTGATAAGATAAAAGGGGTGAAGAAGCTTCAGAGTGTGTCCAAGTGCTGTGGAGCTGCTTCGGGATATACTGGGGAGACCCCCATGGCCATTAAGGGATTAGACCTGCTCTGAGATTTCGTAAGTCACTGCTGCAGTGGGTCTTTTTTGGATTAGCACATACTTTTAAAGTCTGTCCAAATACACCAGCAGAATATTGTTGCATGGAGGAACCCAGGCCACAATCGAAAGCTTTGAAAATTCCAGTCAACCCTTGTTTACATTTTTTCAAATAGTGTTTGGCATGGAAACACTTGTACATATCAGTTTGGTTTTGTCCAAGCAATCCATTTCAAACCCATTTAATTGCAGCAAATGGTTTCAGCTTACTGGTAAGAGAAAATGCAGAGAACAGTCCTGCCTTATGCTAAAAATAATTAAAGCTGTCTTCCCACAAAAACATTTGAGGATATAGTTGATTAGAATTTGGCCTGCCTCCGTCCTATAGTTTGGTCATAATTATCCTGCTTTCTGAACTTATTCAGAGCTCTGCAGTAAAACCAGTCACATGTTCAACGGCTGGTCACCAGTCCAGTGAACCTCTAGCTCGCCTGGGAATGCAGATCCGTTAATGTAATTATAATGAGTTCTGTGGATATTCATGTCATTCTCTTACTGGGTTTGTTGCCATATGATTTTATAATTTCATTTAGGGGTTTTTTAGTTTGCTTCCATATATAAAAAGTGATCTACAGTGGAGACCAATCAGTGATGTGGACTGAAATTTTTATTTATTTTATTTAAACTATTTCTAATCTGCTTAATAAACTAAGCGACTCATAATAACACATTCATAATATCATTAGACAAAACTCCATTTATCAGACTTTTTTCGTACATCTAATAACATGTAATTTTCCAATCTTAATGTTCTACTCGGTCTGCACATTATAAAACATTTTCTCAAATAGTTAAGTATAGTTTTGTAAATTCCTTGTTGAATTGTTTTCAAAAATTTTAATTGCATTTGAAATTAATTGGGATCCAATGCAGTTTCTTTGTGTCAGTTAGAGAAATGGCAGATGAAGTTTAATGTGGAAAAGTGCAAAGTAATGCATTTAGGCAGAAAGAACAAGGAACACGAGTATAAAATGTCAGGTGCAACTCTGGGTAAGAGCGAACAAGAAAAGGACCTGGGTGTACTGATAGATAGGACCCTGAAACCATCGGCACAATGCGTGGCGGTGGCAAAGAAAGCAAATAGAATGTTAGGCATGATAAAGAAAGGAATCACGAGTAGATCGGAGAAAGTTATAATGCCCCTTTATAGGGCAATGGTCAGACCACACTTGGAATACTGTGTCCAACATTGGTCTCCCAACCTGAACAAGGATATAAAACTGCTGGAGAGGGTGCAGAGACGAGCAACAAAGCTAATAAAAGGTATAGAGAACTTTGAATACGAGGAACGACTTAAGAGACTGGGATTGTTCTCCCTTGAGAAAAGGAGACTGCAAGGGGATATGATCGAGACTTTCAAAATACTGAAAGGAATCGACAAAGCAGGAAAGAAAATTATTTAAAATGTCCAATTTGACACGAACAAGAGGACATTGTCTGAAGCTAAGGGGGGACAAGTCCAGGACAGATATCAGGAAGTTCTGCTTCACACAACGAGTGGTGGACACCTGGAATGCTCTCCCAGAGGAGGTTATAGCGGAAGCGACCTCCTAGGATTTAAAAGCAAACTAGATGCACATCTCCTTACGAGAGGCATAGAGGGATATGGGTGACTAAAAATTATTCAGAAGACCCCCATTATATCTGATGTAAATCCAGACAGTTTCCCATTTCCTTAAACGGAGAAAAGACCTCAGTTCTTTCCATGGATTATTGTCACTTGGGAAAACTCTATGTTAGCTGTATGATACAGCTACATAGGAAAAAACATCCTTGGTCTACAAAAACTCCGTATGAACACCAATTATGAAAAACTAATATATTCTTTATAGTATTGACTTAAATAGTATGCTCATTTAAAAATCAAACACAGTTCATAAGAAAACTTATCTTCAAAAAAATGCTCTATCCTCAGGATGTGGTTTGAATCTTAGCAGTCCACGTTATTCTCCCAGTACTGCTGACACTCTATTGCCTGGAAGAAAAAATATAGAATTCCTGACAGGCCCCGTTTCGCAATTCTTGATGCATCAGGGGAATTTATTTTGTACTCGAGCTGCCGCTTCATTGATTCCCTTTTTTTTTTTTTTTTTTTTTTTTAGATAAAGCGATATAGTCGGGGGTCTTCTGAATATATTTTGTGTGGTATATTGTTTTGCATATATTCAGCTTGCATTGAATATTTTTTTGACTAAAAATTATGCCAGGTGTACACCTGGCTGGGCCTCCGAGTGTGCGGATTGCTGAACTAGATAGACCAAAGGTCTGATCCGGAGATGGCACTTCTTATGTTCTTTAAAACTGGAGTAATGTGCTCAAAGCGGGATTTTCCCATCAGAACCCGAGCTGCTGAGTTCTGTGCCATCTGCGGGTGCCTTCAGTCGGACAAAGGAAGCCCTAGATAGATTCCATTACAAAAGTCAAGCTTGGAAAGCACCATGTCTAAAATCTCAGCCTGAGAAAAAATTATTCAATTGTAGTATCTTTCTCATTGTAAAATAAGCAACATGTATCACTTTCTCTAGTTGTGATTTTAATGATAATTTTACATCAAGGATTAACCTCTTCCCTAACCACAATCAGATGTTCATTCAGAGATACTTCATGGGATCATAAATGGTCATTGCATTCCCCTACAATCAATATTTCCATTTTTGCTACATTAAAAATAGCCTTACTGGGTCAAATCAATGGTCCATCAAGCCCATTCTCACGGTGACCAAAACCCAAGGAATAGCAACATACCAGAATCCCAAAGAGTAATAAAAGATTCTAGAACCCCAAAGAGCATCAAGATTCCATGCAGAATCTCAAAGAATAGCAAGATTCTGGAACCCTAAATAGTAGCAACATTCCATGCTACCGATCCAGGGCAAGCGGCGACTTCTTCCATGTCTTTCTCAATAACTGACTATGGACTTTTCCTTCAGGAACTTGTCCAAACCTCTCCTATCTGCTCTTACCACAACCTCTGGCAATGCGTTCCAGAGCTTAACTATTCTCCGAGTGAAAAAATATTTCCTCCTATTGGTTTTAAAACTATTTCCCTGTAACTTCATCGAGTCTTTGTAATTTTTGACAGAGTGAAAAATCGATCCACTTGTATTTGTTCTACTTTACTCAGGATTTTGTAGACTTCAGTGGGTACAAAATGAATCCATTGCCAAACATCCAATCATTAATCTTATTCATGTCAAATTTGAAGTAATGACACGGAGAGTCAGGGGGGGAGAAGGCTGCAGACGTTTCAGATATTACTGAATAAAGCAGTGTTTGGGAAGACTGTCAAGATGGGAGGACCATAGGTGCTCAGTGACTCAGAACTCAGATGTTTGAGAATAAAGTATGGTGGGTTTATGAGGTCCACTTTGTCCAATTAACCTAGGTTAGCATCTTCAATGCAAGGCCTGGTCAATGGTGACTCCTGGAGACCTCTGGGGTGGCCGTCATCATCATTCTGGCTTCTTTCTGCTCTTTTCCTCTCTTCCCAAGTTCATGACAGAAAAGTGGGAGTGGATGAAGGGGAGAGCTGCATGCTTAAAGGACAAGGTATTTCTCAATAGAAGAAGAGCCTACCTCCCTGAGGATATGCCCAATAAAAAGACTGAAGACAGGCTGGTAGGGTGGATGTCATTCGGATACTGGTCAGTAATGTTTTGCCTCACATGGAAAGATGTTTGGTGGCTCTCCTTCAGCTCATTTGAATCCAAAGTGGCCTTGACCTACAAATGAATGAAAACCACTGAACTAGGTGTTGGCACTTAACCATCTCATCTCTGGACCGTACACAAAATCATTTTATACCTACGGGCTTCTTAGCATTCATTATTAGCACACTAAGCTTTAGTAAAAGGGTTTCCTACATTTAGAAGCCCAATTTTCTCCGAATACTGGCCTCACTGGTTTCTGTGGTACTTTGTGTGTCTAAGTGTTTGCAAACACATGTGTATATTTGGAAGATTTTTTTGAGTAGATGAATGTTCCAATTTCAGCTAAAGCAACTAACTGGCACTAAAGGATTTACGGACGTTGTTTTATTGAAAGCCCCGTTTTGTGCAATGGCAGGTAGTCATTAATTATACGTAGATTACTAAGTGAAGCTGTTTGGATTTTAGTTTTTAAATAAAATATTATATTATGCCAAATTTTATGAACTGCATGAAAGTTAATTTCATCTTTAAATATTTCCTACTTTAATATAAACCTCTACGTCTCATTCTGTAAAATACTACAAATACTTTTTTTTAACTTTAGGTTTGTGGAATTTAAGTGACTCATTCCCTGAAACAACCTACACAGCTAACAGGAAAAAAATCCCCTTTCCAACAGACATTTAAATCTGGGAACATTTCTTTCCAGCCTCTGAACTGCTCCTTCTGCACCAGGGGGTACCAGGCTCTGACGTAACCAAAAAGAAATGCATTTAGAAGACAGGCTACATCTGCTCTTTGCCTTTTCGTTTTTCTTGCCAGAATGGAGTCCTGAAAACCAAATTCCAGCAGGGACGTTGAACCAATTACACATCTAAGAACGTTCACGAGACCTGGCAATAGAAACATAGTCAAAAAATTGGCTGGCAGAAAGGCAGTAAACAAATGGTCCAATGCTCAGTGGTGGTGAGTATTTCTTTAAATACAACTGTAGCATTGTGAAAAATTTGTATGTTCCAGGTTGCTATATGGAAAGGTGGGAGAAGGGTGATGAATCCTCTGTGGCAATCTTCAGTCTATGAGAGGGGCAGCAAGAACACAGTCAAATGAGCAGAAATCAGAGAAGTCAAACCCAATGTAAGTTACCTCTCCTTGGACACAGTCAAGGAGTAGGTTCAATAATGGAGGTACTCAAGTACCCACAGCACACACAGATGTACCTGCATGCATTCTGTCTAGGGGGCCTAATTTGACGGTGAGCATATTCGTGGGCTTGGCATGGGTAGGGCAGATGCTACACAGATAAATTATAGAATCATTTATAAAGGATTCTTAGCAATATAGATGGAAACATTTGCCCCAGCTGCTCTCATAAATGTATCCAGTTAGAAAGGACAGTAGGCTCTGGATAAAATCCTCTTTACAGAACTCTATACAGAGGGAAAAGTTAACAACGTGGGTCAGACCAATGGTCCATCTTCACAGTGACTAATCCAGGTCACAAGTACCTGGCAAAAACCCAAATAATAGCAATATTTCAAGTAAAATCCTGAAGAGTAGCAACATTCCATGCTACCAATCCAGGGCAAGCAGTGGCTTTCCCATGTCTCTCTCAATAACAGACTATGGACTTTTCCTCCAGGAACTTCTCCAAATCTTTCTTTAAACCAGCTACATTAGCCACTCTTACCGCATTCCCTGGCAATGCGTTCCAGAGTTTAACTATTCTCTGAGTGAAAAAGTATTTCTTCCTATCGGTTTTAATAATAATAATAATTTTGTTTTTTATATACCGCCATACCTGGCGAGTTCTAGGCGGTTTACATCAATTATAAAAGGATCTACGTTTTCAAGCAGATTTACAAACAAGTAAAACAATTCAGTAACAAGTAAAACCGAAATTGACAGAGGATGGAGGGAGGTTGTTGAAGACGGGGAAGAGAGGAGCTGTAAAGGGGGAGGAGGTGAGAGCAGGGGGGGGTGGGGCCGCTAGGGGTCTTGTTTGCTGAAAAGGTAAGTTTTGAGAGATTTTCTGAAGTCGAAGTAGGAGGGGGCCTCGAGTATCATTTGGGCCAGCCATGTGTTGAGCTTGGCTGCTTGGTAGGCGAAGGTTTTGTCTATGAATCTTTTATAGTGACAGAGTTTTAGCGAGGGGAAGGCGAACAGTTGAGTTCTACGGGATTTCTTGTTTGTGTGATAGAGGTTAAAGTGGGGGTTGATGTAGCACCATTAACCGATTTGTAGCAGAAGCATGAGAATTTGAAAAGGACTCTTGAATCGAATGGCAGCCAGTGTAGTTGGTGGTAGAAGGGGGTGACGTGTTCCCATTTCTTTAGGCCGAAGATGAGGCGCACGGCAGTGTTTTGGATTATTTTTAATCTCCTGGTGGTTTTCTTCGTGGCGTTTAGGTAAATGATGTTGCAGTAGTCAAGAGTGCTGAGGATGGAAGATTGAACCAGTAGGCGGAAAGCGGAGTCGTATTACCCTATAACTTCATCGAGTGTTCCCTAGTCTTTGTAAATCTTGATGAGGTAAAAAAAAAAATAAAAAAAAATCAATCCACTCAGAATTTTCTAGACTTCAATCCTATCTCCCCTCAGCCGTTTCTTTTCCAAGCTGAAGAGCCCTAACCTCTTTAGTCTTTGATCATACGAGAGGAGTTCCATCCCCTTTATCATCTTGCTCACACTTTCAATCTTTCTTGAGCTAAGGCAACCAAAATTGAACTCTTGTACCGGCTCCTGAGCAAGTGTAATGCCCACATTTTTAATTTAATTCTGATTTACGAAACATTTTTGTTAGGTACCTATGAGTTTTTATAAAATACTATGGGTCTGATATTCAGCTGGCAGAATCAGCATTTCACCACCAGAATTAAACTTGGAAATCCAATGCCTGCCCAAGTCTGGGCACCAGCCATCTAATGCATAGCCAATCAAGTATGATATTCAGCATTATCAGGCTATGGGTTACATAGAAACATGATAGCAGATAAAGGCCCATCCAGTCTGCCCATCCGCAGTAACCATTATCTCCTCCTCTCCCTATTGGCTAAGGTTCTTAACATTTGCATCTCCTATTCCTATAGGCCAAGGCTCTTTACAGCTGCATTGTGATGTCATAGAACTTTAGTAACAAAGAAACATGATGGCAGATAAAGGCCAAGCAGCCCATCCACAGCATCCACTATCTCCTCTTCTCCCTATTGGCTAAGGCTCTTAACATTTGCAACTCCTCTTCCTATAGGCTAAGTCTCTTTACACCTGCATTGTGAGGTCATAGAGCTTTATGGTTACAGAAACATGATGGCAGATAAAGGCCAAGCGGCCCATCCACAGCATCCACTATCTCCTCCTCTCCCTATTGGCTAAGCTTCTTAACATTTGCATCTCCTCTTCCTATTGGCTAAGTCTCTTTACACATGCATTGTGAGGTCATAGAGCTTTAGGGTTAGAGGAACATGATGGCAGATAAAGGCCAAGTGGCCCATCCGCAGCATCCACTATTTCCTTCTCTCCCTATTGGCTAAGGCTCTTAACATTTGCATCTCCTCTTCCTATAGGCTAAGGCACTTTACACCTGCATTGTGAGGTCATAGAGCTTTATGGTTATAGAAACATGATGGCAGATAAAGGCCAAGTGGCCCATCCACAGCATCTACTAAGACTCTTAACATTTGCATCTCCTCTTCCTATAGGCTAAGGCTCTTTACAGCTGCATTGTGATGTCATAGAACTTTATAGTTATAGAAACAGAGAACACTCAATAAAAAGTGGGAGTAAAATACTCAAAAAAATCTAATTTTTGAAAAGCATATACTGTCTTCTTCATAAAAGAGAATTAGGAATATACTGTACAATGCAAGAAATATATCATGGGCTACTGTTGAGAGAGGTTATTAATGGAATAGTAAAATAATGGTTTGTGCAGCCACTTCAGTACCAGGGGAGGTGGGTTTGATTCCCACGGCAGCTCATTGTGACTCTTGGAGAGTCCCTTAACTCCTCCATTGCCCCAGGTTCAAAACAAGAACCTGAATATAATATGCAAACGGCTTTGATTGTAAAAACAAATAGGCAGAATATCAAATGCCAATTCCTTTCCAGGTATTAGAAACTAGATCTCATTGCATAAAATGGGACCTGTGCTCGTGGAAAATAATAATAATAATAATAATAACTTTATTTTTCTATACCGCCATAGTCAATCGACTTCTAGGCGGTTTACAGTGTAAGAAGGCTGGACAATCAGCGAATAACAAGAGGTCTCAATACAGTACAATAAGTCAACATACAATACAATACAATACAAAGATTTTGTATACAATACAGTTCCATATAGTACGAGTCTAACTACAATATAATACAAAAATCTGAACACAATACAATACATAAGTCTGAATACAATACAATACATAAGTCTGAATATAATACTATACATAAGTCTAAATACAGTATCCTACAATGAGTCTAAATATAATACAATATTGTAGAAGGGAAAGTTACGTATAGTTTGGAGTTCAATAGGTAATGAATATCTGAGTATTTCTTTAGAACTTCCATTGAGTTGGAGTTCTATGGAAAGCGAATATCTGAATATGTGAGGGGCATCTTTAGAGAAAGAAAGGCGTTTACAGTGAGGGAGTCCTATTGAAGGGGGGGACCGTTTTAGCCCGTGAATTTTGCGAATAAGGCGGTTTTGATCGATTTGCGGAATGCACTGTAAGACTGATTAGGTTTATTTATGTAGTTTTTCAGCCAAACTTGCTGTCTGTTCGCTTGGAACTTAAAGGTTCTATCCAGAAATGATTTGTATCTGCAGCCAGTGATCTTTGGGTATGCAAAGATATTTTTGTTTCTGGTCGCTCGTGTGGGGTTGTGTAGGATGAAGTGAGTTTGTAGATATGAGGGTGCTATTCCCCAGGCTTGCTTGAAACAGGTGCAAGCAAATTTGAATAGTATTCGCGCTTCAATTGGAAGCCAATGTAGTTTTTTATAGTAGGGGCTGATGTGGTCGTTTTTTCTTAGTCCGAAAATTAGTCGAACGGCGGTGTTTTGTATTAATCTCAGTTTTTAACAGTAACCCACGTTGATAACCCCCCTCCCCCCCCCCCCCCCACTTATAGTGTGAAGAGTCTGAGCTGATATTGCGATGCCATAATCCAAGTTTCCAGTAAAAGCCAACCTCATCAGCAAAGTCACAATGGTTTGATTGTCCTATACTAGCTCACTTTAACAAGGTGCCGCTGAAAAGTTCTCAGCCCAACCAAGAAGCCAAGTTTCAATGATTTGAAATGAAACAAAAAGTGTCAAGAAAAGCGTGGAATAACGTGTAGGTTTCAGGGCTCCACATCATTCTCTTCTTGGTTGGGCCCCTTGTATTGTGATGTCATAATGCTTAAGAGTCAACCTCATAAGAATTGCTGGGTCAGACCAGTAGGTCCGTCGTGCCCGGCAGCCCTCTGGTCAAAGACCAGTGCCCTGAGACTAGTCCTACCTGCGTACGTTCCGGTTCAGACGGAACTTGTTTAACTTTGTCACCGTGGCTTGGTTTCCCTATACTTCTGTCCATTTACTAGTTCCATTTGCCTCATTGAAACAAAGTAGGTTTCATGACTCCACATCATTCTCTTCTTTTCAGCAGCTCCTCATATACATGGGCTGCCATTAAGATGTGTTATTTTACCGTTTCCCCCAGTTAAATGGGACTGGTGATAAAATAGCTTAGTTAGTGGGAAAATAAGTCGTTAATGATAACTTATGTTGATAACTTCTCTCCTAAAGGAATTATTTCTGGCACTTCCTCTGCTTCATCCTTATCCAAGCCTTGTTTTATACAGATGCCAGTCAATTGGAAACGTCTACTCTAGATGTATGAAATTATTCCTATATTCAGTAGAATTATGGGACAATTCTATACCCTTAGTCATACATTTACACTCCCATTATGCTCATGAGTATTTAAAACAATTGCATTTGGGTACATTTGAGTCTATACGTCTAAGGTCACAGAGTCATTGGTGGCTGACCAGTTCTGTAATTTTATGGAGCAAAGTCTTTAGCCAATATTGATTTTGGAGTTTAAGAAAAGGCTGAAACGTCCTTGTTTGTGCAGGATTAACTTAATGTGTCAATATGACTGAGATTTAGTATTTCAGGTTGTTGCATGTTTTTAATTATGTGTCTATTAAGAAAAAACTTATGGAACACGTAGACAAACATGACAATGAGTTAAAGTTAGCCAAGGAAAGTCTTGCCTCACCAACTTGCTTCATTTTTTTTGAAGGTATTAATAAACATGTGGATAAAGGGGAGCCAGTTGATATAGTTTATCTAGATTTTCAGAAAACTTTTGATAAAGTTCCTTACAAGAGGCTCCTGAGAAAATTAAAGACCCAAAGTTCAGTTGTGGATTAGGAATTGGTTATCGGATAGAAAACAGAGGGTAATTTTCTCATTGGAGGGGAGTGCCGCAGGGATCTGTAGTGGGATCAGGGCTATTTAACTTATTTAAAAATGATCTGGAAATTGGAACGATAAGTTAAATTTGCAGATGACATTAAACTCTTCAAAGTTGTTAAAACACATGCAGACTGTTAAAAATTGCAGAAAGCACTTAGGAAATTGGGAGACCAGACATCCAAATGGCAAATTAAATATTCCAAGTCATAGTTACCAGATGCCAGATAGGGTCAGCACTCAAGAAAAAGATCTAGGTGTCATCCTAGACAATACACTGAAACCACCTGCCCAGAGGGTGGTGGACACCTGGAATGCGCTTCCAGAGGGGGTAGTTGAGCAGAGTACAGTTTTGGGTTTCAAAAAGGGATTGGACGAGTTCCTAAAGGCTAAGGGAATCCAGGGGTACAATTAGAGGGTTACTATACAAGACAAAATGCTCTTGAGTAATAGATCACTACAGGTCATTGACCTGGGGGGCCGCCGCGGGAGCGGACTGCTGGGCATGATGGACCTATGGTCTGACTCGGCAGAGGCCATGCTTATGTGCTTATGTGTGGTGGTGACCAAAAAAGCAAACACGATTCTAGGAATTATTAGGAAATGGTTGGTAAATAAGACCAAGAATATTATAATGCCTAAGGAAAGATTAAAGAGGTTAGGGTTCTTTACTTTGGCAAAGAGACAGCTGAGGGAAGATATGATTGAGGTGTACAAAATCCTGAGTGGAGCAGAACGGGTACAAGTGGATCAAAGTTTTAACTCTTTCAAAAATTACAAAGATTAGAGGACATTCCATGAAATTACATTGAAATATCTTCAAAACAAATAGGAGGAAATAATGTTTTCACTCAAAGACTAGTTAATTCTAGAACTCGTGTTAATGTCTAAATTTCAGGCGATATCCAGTGAGCTGTTAGTAGCCCTGGCAGTATAAATTCATTTTCCCCATACCTCACAATCTCTTGGTTCTTGTAAGACCTTGGCCTCAGATAAAGACCTTTAAAAGAAGTGACACAGGAAATTTGTAATTTGCTTTCTCTGATTTAATGAAATGTTCTTTTTTTTTCTTAGATAAAAGTTATTGCAACCATTTGATACATTTATGGCTAGAAAAATAACAGAAAACAGATGGGATTTTTGTGAGTTACCTTTGATAAAAGATGGCTTCCAAGTTTAATGAAAAGCTTTGATGGGGAGGAAGAGGCAGGCAACCCTACACTTCCCCAACAATAAACCAGCCTGACAGCTAAAAACAAACCGTACAAGATAACACAGCCCTTCCCTGAGCTCATGTGGGTCTCTGAACACTCTTGCTTCTGTTGTGGTAACTTCTAAAAGGCAGAAAAATGTAAGCCAACTTTTTATAGTAATTGTGTTGCTAATTAAAGGCTCTTTTTAACAAGCGTGGGCCAGCAAAGAGAATGAGCGTCAGAGCATTTACCTGGTCGACCCGAAGTAAAATGCTCTACCACTGCTTGATAAAAGGAGCCCCACAAAATTCTTCTCCATATGTGAACAAAAGCTTGGTTTCACATCAACTGAGAGGGCAATAGTTGGATTAGGAATTAGTTTAGTAACATGAATAATGCAAGCAGAATCTGAGATAAATATTCTCCTTATATAACCAGTTGGGTCCCAATTACATTTCCAATAACTTTTTCTAGGTATGCTGTTCACACGAATGCTGGCTTTTACAAAGCTGAGGTAGAGGTTTCTATCGAGGGTTGGCGAAGTAAATGCTCATAGGAATTCTATGAATGTCAAGAGTATTTACCTCTACTGTGTCCTAATTGGCAAAATTGGTCTGTAGTTATTACCTACGTGTGATTCTTTCTAAATGTGGCTAGAACCACAATGAAGACCTCAGTTAAATTACCCTTTAGTTTATCCTCTTTCATAAATTCTTAATTTTGGAATTAAAATTTTGAAGAATGCCTTAAATTCAACTGTTATCCCATCAGGACCTGGGGATTTCCAAATAGGCAATTTTTTTTTTTTTTTTATAACTCTAACTTTCTTATGATAGTTTGACTACTATTGGCCCACTTTTATCAAGCCATGTTAGTGTTTTTTGTCGCCAGCCACTGCAGTAAAAGCTCCAACACTCAGAAAATTCCTATGAGTGTCGGAGCTTTTATCACAGCGGCTAGTGATAAAAAAACCCTAACACATAAAAGGGGGCCATTGTCTTCTAAAAAACATAGGTTCAGTTCTAAAAAAAAATTTTGGGATGTATTCTTCAAAAATGCTCAAAAATTTCCTTTTTATTATTCATCTTAGATGATTATTTCTAGACCTGTTTTTCCTATTTCTAGGATAATTGGCCACACTTAGGGCTCCTTTTACTAAACTGTGCTAGCATTTTTAGTGCACTAACCCCCATACTATGCGGAAAATACTAACACCAGCTCTATGGAGGCAGAGGCGTGTGCAGCAATGTAGCGCACGCTAAAATTGCTTAGTAAAAGGAGCCCTTACTGTTATCACAATAAAATTTCACTTTTTGCAGTTCTTGCTCTCTCCAGCATATCATATGGATTTTTCAATTTCTGGTATTACAAATCGGTTCTTTTTCTAGAGATTGTATTGCAAGTTGCAATCATTTTTTAAATTCCCTTGGACAAAACTTTGGATTGATCATTATTACTCGCCCTGTTTCTTCAGCTCAAGAAAGTGAGAGTGTGCATGTGTTTGTGTCTCCCTAAACTTTACTTCATCAGTCACTAAGTTCAGATATCAATTCTACTAAGATTAATGGGGAAGGATAATAACCCAAGCCTGCACCCTCGATCCTTTCTCTCACGGTGCCTAATGAACCATGTTTCACTCTGACCTTTCTCTGAAAGTATCCTTCTTGTACTGACACTTTTGATAAAGAGGACTCTTTCCATGTCTCCGTGTCTGTCTGTCTCTCTCTTCTTCTTCTTCTGCCTCTCTTTTTAAAGGCAGATGTTATCTTATCCATATTGCTTTGAAAAGTACATGAGCAGTTTTCCATTTAATCTTCGGCTGCCAGACTTTAGGTCTGATGATTATTTTATCTGTTTTGCTGAGTAGGTATCAGAAATATTAATCTGAAATGTTTCTTGCATTTAACTCAAAGACTGTAGGAAGTAACAGGATCAGATATTTCATGTTCATAAAATAAAAGTATCCTGTAGCTGTTACTTTAAAAAGACATTTCCTCTTTAGCAACTAAAAAACTAGTTTCAACTGCACAGAAGCAAATGCCAACAAACAACCTTCTAAAAGGTTTGATTAGCTTTTCAGATGCATTAAGTTAGTCCAGTCCTCGAGACACACTGGGCCATGTCCTCCTTTTCTGGTTTGCAGTTTTGGTGGCCCTGATTATCCTGGAGGAGAAAGAGTTATAAGATGGACTGACCAAGAGAACGGTGGGTGTGATCTGAATGCTGGAATTAGGCATTGCTATAGCTCTGTATTCTTAAGTTTGGAATCAGAGGGTCTTGCTAAGAACAGATTAAATTGTAAAATAGTTCTGTGGAGGAATACCTTGGAGATTCCAATTTTGCTTCTCCCACTGCCACTCTTGTCTTCCTCTGGGCAAATCACGCCATCCTTTTCTTGTAAAATCTATTGCCTGGTTTTTAAAGCTAAAATTTGCTATATTGGAAAGGATGTAATTGTTAATTGATATTTGTCAGACTTGCTCTTTCAAATATTTTTAACCATATGTTCTAAGTCTTCCAGTTCCAAAGATTCCCAAACGACTCCCAACCCCCAACCCCTATCCATGTTGTATCATTTATGCTGTGAGGGATGTGCTCCCTCTACTGTTCAGCTGTAAAAGTAACACAGGTTGGAGCAAGGAGCGTGAATCTTACAGGAAGAAGCCCAGGATCACATAAATCAGAGCAGCTCGTGTTCAAGTCCAGGAATTATCCCCAGGGAATTTTACTATCAGTTTGAATATAATTCAAGAATTTAGGCCTGCATAAGAGGAACATTTGTTTTCAGAAATAGATAACTGGGCTTAGAATGATGAACACTGTAGAGAGGGGTTAAGAGGGGAATAATGCAAAGTGCATCCAAGTGATAAAGTTCTATTAAGTAAAAATAGAAGATGGTAAATAACTTTACTGATATATTTATCCAAGTCAAAAATTGGTCAAAGAAATGCAGCCTTTTACTAGAAGAAGTCCTCCGATACAAAGGCTCAGAGTTTCTGCACAATGAGGCCAGCTTTCTAAAGTGGCTACAAAGGAGGTAAAATTCCTAGATGTCATAAATGACTGCTTCTTGGAGCAACTGGTCCGGGAACCGACAAGAGGGGGCGCTATTTTAGATTTGGTCCTTAGTAGAATGCAAGGCATAGTACAGGAGTTAACTGAGTTGGGTCCGCTGGGAAACAGTGATCATAACGTGATCACATTTGAGTTGATACTGGGAGTGACTCGCAAAAGAAATATTTTTGAAAGAGCGACTATGATAAAATGAGGAAAATGGTTAAAAAGAAACTATTTGTACTTCACTTAGTAAAACTAAATAAGCGATTCATCAAATTAAAATAAAACTTGAAACTTGAGAACTTAAAAGAATCAGTTGTAAAGGTTAGGACTGTAAACCAGGCGTGGACGTTGTTTAAGAATAATAAATATATGTGAAATCTATATTTAATTTTTATTGATTTTTTATGTATATATCATTTTTTATAAAGGGAAAAGTCTTCAAGCACTCGCAGCTTGTCTGCAATTAGAACTTGTCTTGGCAGATTAGCCAATAGTGAGCTATCACTAATCAAAAACCCTAGAATTCCTTATTTCCACTGTTATTTCATATTTTTATGACCCTGTTCAATAAGTAGCAATACAACAAAGAACTTTAAATTAAATGGTTATTCTATAGATCCATATATATATATATATCTCAAAAACCATTAAATACTTAGACTGGTGGCTAGACCCTCAATTCAATTTCTATAATAATTTAAATTTAAAATTTTTAACTTTGGGGGCAAGCCTCAGAGCATGGAGTCAATCTTTCCCATTTTGGGGGGACTTCTCCAAAAAGAAGAAACCATCCTCACTTGTACTCCTTTAACATCATAGGCTTGCGACCCATCTCCCTACCAAATAACTTAATTTAATTTATTTAACTTACTCTAATCCTTCTTTTTATTTCCTTCAATTTAAATGTATCTTATTAGCTATTTATTTCATCCACAATTTTAAAACATATTCTAAAAAAGATTCTAATTTAATAATAACTAATACATATCTTCCTTATACATATCTACCTGCCAATCTAATACTCGGGACCATCTGAATGCTCTACAAAACAAAACTATCAAAACTTTTAAAGTGCATCAATTGTTCATCTCAATTTATCTAATCTCAATTTCTCTCAATTCATCTTCATTCATTTCATAAAGTGCTCACGATGCTTAAATTCATAAAGTAACTTAGTTCATAAAGTGCTTTCTACGTGCTTTTGATGTACTGTTAGGAATATGCAGAATAATTCAATTTATCACAGTTCATAGTATCATTTCATGTTAGCGATTGAGAAAATCAAATCTGTATTCTCATCTACTTAGCTTAGATAACAGCCGTTGCTGAGATGAATTGTAATCGTCCAATGAGACCTACGTTTTGCGGGACTCACTTACACCCCGCTGCATCAGGGATATATTTTTTCTGCAACGCTACGAGAGAAGCTAAGAATTATTAATCAATTTAAAACCTATACTATTCAAATCCACACACACCCCCCCTACTATTTACCCTCTTATTTGTAGCCTCACGTCTCCGTTGGTGCTGAGCAACCAACAAATATGGTGTCTCATGTCCTGTTTTAAAGGAAACAGCATGACGTATAGCCAGCACGTTTTCAGGGCACATTAACTTTTAAGGCGGCTTGAAGCAAAAACTGGCGTCTTACCGGCAGCTGATAGTTGCCTGCAGCACTCTTTAACTTTCTTTACACAATGTCTATGGTATTATATAGGCAAACAATCAATAGAAATGCTGCCACTCAAAGCATTTATTGAGTCCATCAGGTTCAATAAGTATTCATATTCAAGGAACTTCAGCCAGAAAAAAATTGGTACTTAGCTTGGAAACTGTGTTATAATGTCCAAGCTAGGACCTTGCTCAACGGAGCATCCCCGTTTCACTCTTTAAGTTTTGAAGAGCTTCACATTCTCCAGCTTTCTTAATACGCCGTAATTTTCTTTTATAAGCAGTTGAAGTTTAAACTGACCGCATGCCATCGCGGAAGCACAGACCAGATGTATTCTGCATATTAGCAAAGGTGGAAACAAAGAAATGATTAAAAGGTGAAGTGAAAAAGGCCGAGAGCCAAAAGAAACATCCTTTAAAGAATAGAAAAAGGATCCAAATGAAGAAAATCAAGAGACATAAGCATTGGCAAGTTAGATGCAAATTAAAGAGTCATGAGATAGGTGGCAAAGTTCAGTTGTGGATTAGGAATTGGTTATTGGATAGAAAACAGAGGGTCATTTTCTCAATGGAGGGGAGTGCCGCAGGGATCTGTAGTGGGACCAGGGCTATTTAACTTATTTAAAAATGATCTGAAAATTGGAACGACGAGTGAGGTGATTCAGTTTGCAGATGATACTAAACTATTCAAAGTTGTTAAAAATGAAAAATTGCAGGCGGACCTTAGGAAATTGGAAGATTGAGCATCCAAGTGGCAGATGAAATTTAAGGTAGACAAATGCAAAGTGATGCACATTAGGAAGAATAACCCAAATCAGTTATCGGATGCTAGGGTCCACCTATAGGGGTTAGCACCCAAGAAAAGAATCTGGGTGTCATCATAGACAATACGATGAAACCTTCCGCGCAATGTGTGGCGGTGGCCAAAACAGCAACAGGATGTTAGGAATTATTAAAAAAGGGATGGTTAAGAAGACTAAGAATGTTATAATGCCTCTGTATCGCTCATGGTGCGACCTCATCTGGAGTATTGCGTTCAATTCTGGTCTCCTTATCTCAAGAAAGATATATCGGCACTAGAAAAGGTTCAAAGAAGAGCGACCAAGATGCTAAAGAGGATGGAACTCCTGTCGTATGAGGAAAGACTAAAATGGTTGGGGCTCTTCAGCTTGGAAAAGAGACGGCTGAGGGGAGATAGGATTGAAGTCTACTAAATCTTGAGTGGAGTAGAACGGGTGGAGCTTTCCTCAGAGTGCCAGCATACTAAGATTTAATGCAGGGGGAGGCTGTATTCTCAAAATCTTTCTCAGCCTGCAAAGGGCCCTCCCCCAGCAAACAGCTGGACCTCCTTTTCAGCCCCATAAATCCTTCTCTGGGGGCCTGCCATCACCTACCTGTGCTAAAAAAGATATATCCAACACATATCCTTATCCAACTATCCTCTGCTCCAACTCCCATCTCACCCAGGGATCTGAGAAACCCCTGAAGAGGAGGTAGGTGGGGGAGCAGAGCCACTGCTAATTTTTGGGACTCTTCCGTTCTGATGCCTATGCATGCAGGTACAATATTTATTCATTATATCAACTTGATATACAGAATGCTTAATCCATAAAACTACATATTTCCCTGTCCCTGGCCTAAATATTGTACCTGAGGTGATGGTGAATTAAGGGATTTGTCCAAAGATATGAGAAGTGGAAGATTTCAATCCTAGCTTCCCTGTTCTCAACTCTCTGTCCTAACCTAGGATTCTCCCCTTCTCCGACTGTGGGTGAGACCCACGCAAGTGACTAAGAACTGTTGACATTCATTCTCTGTAATCTTCCTGCTTACTCAGTCATATAACATGAGAGTTTTATAAGAAAGTCATCCAGCTCATTAATCTCTGCTCAGTGTCGCCAGATCTGACTCTGCACTGAATGTCTGTGATAAGAGCTGTTGGATTGCTATATTCTTGGGAGCTCCTGGCCAGTGCTCTTCAGGAATGCAATTGAAGGCAGCCCCGGGCCCAGATTGATGATGCAAACCAGCAGACCTTAGCTTTCTCCAGTTCATCACAATGGCGCCTGGAAGAGCACACTGCCAAAGTCAGAGACAGAATGGACCCTTCACTTATTGAGAAGGAACTTGAAGTCCAGGTATCGGTTAAAGCTCATTTTCTCCCCCCCCCCCCCCCAAATCCATGCAAAACAATTTCATTTTGGTTGAGCCGAGCAGTTGTGATGCATTTGGAGCTAATTTGTTTATTTTATTTATCGGGATTTATTAACCGCCTTTATGAAGAGATTCACCCAGCATCACAGTAGCAAAAAGAGCAAATATAAACATGGATATAATGAATGAGGTAAAGTCAAAATCAGCAAACTGAAAATGAAAGTGTCAAAAAATTACTTATTAACAGCACTGAAATTCAAATAAGAGAGAAATAATGCATATTAAAAGGGAGACATAACACTTATAAAGCATCTAATGAGCACAAATCAAAACATTCAAATAACATAGATATTACACTAATGCTTTTCCATAATACATCTTATCCTATATTTAGGGTTACCCGATTTTCCAAACAGAATATCCGGACCCATGGCCCCACCCTCAGGCCCATCCCATTCCGTCTGGCCATGCCCCATTCCCCCCAGGCCTGCCCCAACCCTGCATGATCAATGAAAAGCTATTTAGATCCCTGGACATGTCCAGACATCAGGTGACCCTACCTATATCTGAAGGGCCATGTGCAGATATTAGGTGGGGGACAGGATGGGTTGTTGTATAGAGTTCGTTGGGATAAACAAATGGAGGCTAAAGGCAAGTTGATTATTCAGTTAAACAAGGTATAAGGAACTGGTTTACTTGGTATGTGTGGCTAGCTAGTTCTGGTGCAGAATGATGGCCGGATTCTGTATACGCTACCACTATCAGTGGCCACGTAAAAAGTGGCTGCCAATCGCATATCAATCATGCGTCTGCACCATACATTGTACAGAATTGCGCCTCTGGGCAAGATAGGCGCCAGAAATGTCGACCAGAGTTTTCTGGGCCTACATTTCCAGCACCCATCTATGCCATGAGTCACGTCTTCTGGTGTTAGCCACGCCCATAGTGGCACTATTCCAGCACCTTTTATTTAGGTGCCAGTAGGCGATGGGTTTTCCGCTGTTTTTAACGGCGTTTGTCAATTATCTTAGGTGCTGGGATGGCAGCTACCGGTGCCCACGTTATAGAATTTCCCCATGAGTGTAGAGCCAATCACCCTGTGTATTGTGCAATCCAAGTTCTTGACTTTTCCTTTTGATTTGGTGGAACAGATTCTTCTCCTACCGAAGGAACATGACCAGATTCTGACGTACAGATTTTGCTTATCCTCCTGCCCAATGAGAGCAGGCAGTGAGGGGCGGGACTGGGGAAGGGCAGGTCTGGGGGCTGGTCTAGGGCTCCGGATTGTACTAAATAAACCCAACCCATAACCCTATTCTAGATAGATTGTGCCAGACACCAGAAAAAAGTCATCAAGCGACAGAGAAAATATAGGCGTCTTTTTAGTAAGGTGCACTAACGGATTTAGTGCATGCTGATGATAGCAATGGGCTGCGTGGCATGTAATGTACATGAAAGCATTAGTGCATTCTAAATCCTTTAGCGCATCTTAGGGAAAGGACCTCATAATGATCCCTTATGCTTTTTGCAATTGGTGCATACGGAGGCATAAGCAATGATTCCCAGCCCAAATATTCACAAGGCAAATTTACCAGAAGTGGAGTCAGTGTATGCAAATGTCTCGCATGAATATTCATTGTAGATACCTTGAAACCTGACTGGCTGAGGTGCCTCTGGGGTCAGGTTTGGGAACCACTGATCTAGTGCTTCCTGTCACACTATATATACCAGACATCTCCAGGTGCCAGAATGGGTTTGCTTTGGATTTAAGCTTTAGACCAAGGGTGTCCAACCTTTTGGCTTCGCTGGGCCGCATTGGCTGAAAAAAATGTTTCTAAGGGCCACACAAACGCTGCAGCAAGACAGAGGAGGGAGCCGGCAAGACGGTAAACACCGGGGGCAGCAGAGGAAAACACTGCATCGTCCTCGACCGAGGCTGCACAAAATACTTCATGGGGCCGCATGCGGCCCTCAGGCCACAGGTTGGACACCCCTGCTTTAGACCTTTATTTTATGTTGTGTGAAGTGAGAAGACAAAGGTTTCACCCACCTCTCTGCCTTACTGCAAAGCAAGGAGTGAACTAAAAAGTCCTGGCTACAAGTACGTGGGAAGCGGAGCTTGATAAAGGAGAAAGATATTGTGTGGAACTTTCTCATATAGAGAGAATCTGTTTGTGAAGAACATAAGAATTGTCGTACTGGGAAAGACCAAAGGTCCATCAAGCCCTGGGTCCTGTTTCCAACAGTGGCCAACCCAGATCCCAAGTAGTAAAACAGTGGATTTCCCCAAGCCATCTCAAAAATGGCCTATGGACTTCTCTTCTAGGAAATTATTCAAATCTTTTTAAAACCCTGCTAAGCTAACTGATTTCACCACATTCTCTAGCAACAAATTCCAGAGTTTAATTACACGTTGTGTGAAGAAATATTTTCTCCAGTTTGTTTTAAATCTACTACTTAGTAGCTTCATTGCCTATCCCCTAGTCCTTGTACTGTAATTTGCACAGGAAGTCTCAATCAAAAGGATTAGGTTGGTCTAGCACTCAGTGAGCCTGACCCCAAAGAATTGACAAAATGTGTACAGGGATCATAGACACAGATGAAGGAGCTGCATAGTATTTTATTAAATAGAAACAGTGTTTGTTCTGCACTGTACAAGTCATGGAGCGATAGACTACATCAAAGCAATCTCTGTTCTGCATAGGTGTTCAGTTTGATTAAGTTGGAGCTCACCCAAAGAACCTTTGCAGACTTGAAGGGAAAGTTCTTCCCTCCATCAGAGGATCTGCCCCTTGAGAAAAGGAGACTGAGAGGGAATATGATCGAGACTTTCAAAATACTGAAAGGAATCGACAAAATAGAGCAGGAAACAAAATTATTTATAATGACCAATGTGACATGGACAAGAGGACATGGACTGAAGCTAAGGGGGAACAAGTCCAGGACAAATATCAGGAAGTTCTGCTTCACGCAATGAGTGGTGGACACCTGGAATGCTCTCCTGGAGGAGGTTATTGCGGAATCCACCGTTCTAGGATTTAAAAGCAAACTAGATGCACATCTCCTTACGAGAGGCATAGAGGGATATGGGTGAGTAAAATTACGCCAGGTGTACACCTGGCTGGGCCTCCGCGTGTGCGGATCGCCGGACTTGATGGACTGAGGTTCTGATCCGGAGATGGCAGTTCTTATGTTCTTAAGTGTAGAATGAGGAGTAAGGAAATCAATATTTTTGTGCAGTCCTGGGAAAATTCCACATATATTTTGCTGTTTCCCAAAGAGGGTTGAAAATAGAAACTTCAAGGACAGCCTTCAGGTGCTGGTGGTGGGGGGGGGGGTAAGGGGTATGGCCTGGCAGAATTGTGCTTTCTGGTCTTTACATGTTGAAGAATGAGGGCTCCTAAGGTGCGCCAGTGTTTTTAGCGTGCATGCTATGCTTCTAGAATAATGCCAGCTCAATGCTGGCGTTAAGGCCCTAACGCACCTTTGTAAAAGGAGCCCTGAGTCTCCACACTGTTAAATGGTATTTTCCCTGGAAAGACAATCATTATAATGGAACAATGGACTGCCATAAATCAGTTAAAAATAAATTTAATATATGAATGATTACTTAGGTACAAGAGAAACCTTATAAAAGTGCTCCACAACTATCCCCTGCACAACAGTGTGTGACTGAGATAATTTGGTATTTGAAGAGCTGAAACTCTCCCACTGGTTTTTCTTCATTATTGTCTGCTTTGAATGTTAGGCCACTCAATTTTTCCCATTCATTGTAATTCTATAGCTGCTGGTATGTGAAATGAGGCGATTCAGTGGCCACACTGTCCACTTTCATGGACTGGATCTCTGAGTCTGGACTCTGCTCCCTGGGAAGAGAGGAGGTGGGATGAGCTTCAGCCCTTACATGACGGTGACACATGTGAACAATTTCTATCAAGTCAATACGTATTAAACATAGATCAACTTCCAAACTCTTTTTCATTTGACGACTCAGCTTAAAACATTTCATACATGTCATTTCATTATTGGTATATTACCTTTTTGAAATTTTTCACCATCGGAAAAATAATATATTATTTTATTTAGTGTTTATATACCACACATAGTCTAAGTGGTACTCAAGCGATTTCCTCTGTCTGTCCTGGTGGGCTCACAGTCTGTCTAATGTACCTGGGGCAATGGGGGGGGGGATTAAGTGACTTTCCCAGGGTCACAAGGAGCAGCGTGGGTTTGAACCCACAACCTCAGGCTGCTCAGGCTGTAGCTTTACCAACTGTGCCACAATGAAAAACTCACATCTCCCTATAAAGAAAAGCTTTTCGTTAGGATCTGGACATTCTTCTACAGTTCAAATAAAGGGCCGAAAATCAGGAATAGTTGTTAAACTTGGTTAAGTTGTCAGTGGATCCCAACCAGCATGTACCCTACCCACCTCAAAGCCAGTCTCTACTTATGTGGTCAAGCCATGGACACGTTCAGCTTCTTTATGTCTTTTCACACAAATACCGCTCTGTCAGTGCAGAGCATTGGACAAGGAAAAGGACCAATGGTTTTTGGGAGCAAGCGATGGTAGCTGCAAAGTTTCAGAGCACTGGAAAGCTGTGGGACAGGACTGGACTATTTTTCAGTTGCCAATTCACATCCCTGACTACACCTTTTGATTTTCATTTGTGGCTTTGCATAGAAACAGTAAAGAGGTCCCAGATGTCTCATCAGCACCTCTAGCATCTTCAGGATCTCTCCTCATGATTCCATTCCTTGGTTTCCTCAGGATCTCCCCTCATGACCCCCTCCCTTGGTTTCCTCAGGATCTCCCCTCATGATCCCCTCCTTAGTTTTCTCAGGATCTCCCCTCATGATCCCCTCCTTAGTTTTCTTAGGATCTCCCCTCATGATCCCCTCCTTAGTTTTCTCAGGATCTCCCCTCATGATCCCCTCCTTAGTTTTCTCAGGATCTCCCCTCATGACCCCCTCCCTTGGTTTCCTCAGGATCTCCCCTCATGACCCACTCCTTAGTTTCTTTCCTCATGAGCTCTTCCTTAGTTTCCTCATGATCTCCCTCATGATCCTCTCCTTAGTTTCTTTCCTCATGATCCCCTCCTTAGTTTCCTCAGGATCTCCCCTCATGATCCCCTCCTTAGTTTTCCTAGGATCTTTCCTTATGATCCTCTCCTTAACTTCTGCTATTGGATCACCATTCTTTCTTTGTAGGAAATAAGAGTTCCAGGCAGTTCACTACTTCTCTTTTATACATCTCTCCAGTCTCTAGAGATCACTTACCACTGGGTATTTCACAGACCAGCCAATCTCCTCATTACTTGAGCAAGGACACAGAATGTTCTCCTGCCACTGCAAAAAGGGACAAGTTGGGGTCCTGCTTCAAGTGTATTCCACCATTAGTAATTACAGTATTTACTTCATTTTCCCTAATTCCATGATCTAATTATTATATAGTTAAAACGACATAACAGGGAAAGCTTCCTGGTTTTCTGTGTTCCTGTGTCTTGCTACTAGGGAATTCCATCCTTGCGACTTTGGACAAGTCACTTAACCCTCCATTAGCCCAGGTACAAAATAAATACCTGTGTATAACAGATAATCCACTTTGATTGTAGCCATATCAAGTCCCATCCCCTTTCTTTTCACCTTTCCCTTTTTGGCAACAGTAATTCAGTGATTTTATTCAGTACTTAAAATGACACAATAGGGGAAACTTCCTGATTCGTGTTCCAGGATGCAGTTAGACTGGCCTCTGAGTACCCTGACAATTCCTACATGTACTTTACTAGATATCCACATGGTGGCACTGTATCATTAGTTTTTAATGCTTTATCATGAAATTGATGCTTCCATGGAAAAGAATATTTTTCTGGTTATTAGGAAAGCTATATCTACAAATCTTTTTTGTACATTGCATCTACCCTCCAAAGCTGAGTTTAATAGCTAAAGGGCCCTTTTATTAATGTGAATTGAAACCTGGGCGTAACATGTTTCAGTGCAGGACTTTCCAACATACTAAGCCCAGATTTAATGAGGCACTTTTTTAGGGTTGTTTAGAAATTATTTGCAGGTTGTGTAATAATATTCTCCCACAAAAAATATTTTTTTAAAGTATCATGCAGGTTACAGCAAAATGCTTTAACATGTTATGTGATCGCTTGTTCTCATGCCCTAAACACATGTCTTTTGCTTAGATCTCTTTAGTAAAAGGGTTCCTAGATGTCTGATCTGTAGTTTTCGTTTGCTGAGATACTGAGGTGTAAGTGTTCTGTAGCTGGCCAAAAGCTAGGTTTACCAGACGTCTGGATTTCCCCAGACGGCTTTTCCAATCCCGGCACTTTGTCCGGGTTTTGAAAAGCTGGTGAGATCGAGGCCAGGCTTGGAGTGCATCCGCACATGCGCAGATGCACTCTAGCCCCAGCCTCAAGAGACGAGGTTTGTGTGGGGCTTGGGGGGGGGGGCAGAATGGGGTGAGGTCATGCGCCCTCTTTTACCAGATGGAAAATCTGGTAACCCTAGGTAGGGCTCAAATCTAGCCCAAATGTTAATAGAAATTAAGCTGGTGCTTTTTGTGTGCATAACAAGAAGCTCTCACTGCTTTCAATAGTCTTATTAAAGTATTCTCTTTTGGCCCTTTTAATTTGTTGATTATAAAAGGCTCTAATATATTTTAGTACTTGTGACCTGGATTGGCCACTGTTGGAAATAGGGTATTGGGCTGGATGGACCATTGGTTTGACCCACCCAGTGGGGCTATTTCTATGTTCTTAAGACATAAGATTCCTCAGAGATAGAAATATGTTTTTGATGTTTTAGTTAAAATTCTTGTGTATCATCTTCCAAGCTAGAAAAACTCATCTAAAGGGATTTACCAATACTTACACCACTAAGGGATGATCCTTACGTGTGTACGTGTGTCTCAGAACATACATGTGTATGTCAGACATTTTGCAAACCACTCTGTGAATGGACTAATTTTATAAGGGAAACCAAACATGTCCCTTAGTCGCTCCTATAAGAGGCTGATCTAAATGTGATTTTTTAAATACTTGCACATGCAAACAACAGGCTTGTCTCAATGTGTGAATTCTTCCACAAACTGCAGCAGCTAAGAAACCAAAAGGAATATTAGGAATTATCAGGAAAGAAATGGAAAAGATGAGAATGTTATAATGCCTTTGTGTCACTATACGGTGTGGCTGCACTTTGAATACTGTGTGCAATTCTGGTCTCTTTATCTCAAGAATGATATAGCTGAATTCGAAAAGGTACAAAGAAGGGCAATGAAAATGATCAAAGGGATGGGAGGAAAGGCTAAAATGTCTAGGGCTCTTCAGCTTGGAGAAGAGACAGCTCAGGACAGATATGATAGAGGTCTATAAAATACTGAGTGGAGTGGAAAGGGTAGATGTGAATCGCTTGTTTACTCTTTCCAAAAATACTAGGACTAGGGAGCATGTGATGAAGATACTAAGGAGTAGATTTAAAACAAACCGGTGAAAATATTTCTTCATACAATGTGTAATTAAACTTTGCCGACTTCCTACAAAACCGCAAATACATGGTCAAAAAGCAAGAAAAACACTCCAACCCTTGGAAGGCATTCTGTGACGTCCCACAAGGCTCCCCATTATCCCCAATCCTATTCAATTTATTTATGAGCTCACTGGGACACATCAAAATGGAAGACAAAACCATACTGTCCTATGCCGATGACATCCTCCTCCTCATTCCCATAACCTATAACCAGCCAAATATTGCCAAAAATATCTCAAACAATATAGATAAAATCCATACCTGGGTAACTATCAACAAATTGAAACGGAACGCCACCAAGACCAAAGCCATTGGTTTCCGCACTGTACAACAGAACGGCATCTCTAATCTCACTCTTCCATCAGGTATCACCCTCACAATGGAAAAATCCACCAAGGTACTCGGCTGCATCTTAGCCAACACTCTCACAATGGAACCACAAATCTCTAACCTTCAGAAAAAGACCATCTATAGTTTGCATCAACTGCGACTCACGAGACCATACTTCTACCCACATCACTTTGCTCTGATCGTTCAGATGATGGTCTTACCTCAACTGGATTATTGCAACTCCGTCTACCTAGGCATCAACACCATTCTTATCCACAAACTGCAACTCATCCAGAACACAGCCGTTAGACTAATCTACAAATTTACGAAATATGATTCGATCACAACCTTGATCAGGCAACTACACTGGCTCCCAATACCATTTCAAATAATCTTCAAAACTTCATGCATCCTACACCAGATTTTGTACGGAAACTCAGCTGCTCCCCTCATCCAACTATTTGCTACTGCTTGGTCGACATCAAGAAGAATTCTTAACAGAATTCAATTAAACTTGCCATCCATAAAATACCTCCACTACAAGCGAATCTTCCACTCTATGCTAACTTATCTGGGTGTAAAAACCTGGGTGTAGAAGCAATCAGGAGGAGACAAATTATACCACATTCAAGAAAAACATGAAGACTCACCTCTTTGACAACTATCTGTTTTAGCTTCTGTATATCACCCCCTTCTCCTAGGCCCCTCCCCTTGCTTCTCCGAGCCCCCTTCCCTATTCCTTTTTCCTCTTCCTCTTTGATCTGTCACCTTGAGCTTGTATAGATTTGTGCGACTCACAAATGGAAGATTAGATTAGAAATTCATTGCCAGAGAATGTGGTGAAAGCAGTTAGTTTAGCAGGGTTTAAAAAAAATATTTGGATAATTTCCTAAAACAAAACTCCATAAGCCATTAAGATGGACTTAGGAAAATCAACTCCTTATTTCTAAGCTAAAGCAGCATCAAATCTGTTTTAATATTTTGGGATCTTGGCAGGTACTTGTGATCTGCATTGACCACTGTTAGAAACAGGATACTGGGCTTGATGGATCTTTGGTCTGTCCCACCCAAGCCTCGCTCATACAATAACCAAACCATGCCTCCTTGCACTACTAGCTCTCAAAAGCTGTGCTTTACATATTTATGTGAAATACTATACATATGCAAAAGCTTGTTTACTTGAGTAAATCGCCAAATCACTTTTAAAACAAGAGCTTTATGGTTTATGTCTTGGCTAACAGGTTAGCTATTAAGCAACCTCTGCCACAGGTGTATAAATAAAACCACAGGATGAGAGGATCCATTCCTTGTATTGCGCTGGCTTCTCTGAGCTATGATAACAGATGAATACTGAGGTGCTGCAGGGGGGGGGGGTCTGTGCAGAGAAGGGGAGGAGATGGTGGTGTAGGTGAAGGAGACTCCCAGGGCTGCTCTGGACACAGAGAGTATGTGTGACTGCAGCAGAGATGAGGAGAGTTCCCCTTCACATTTGCAAAGAATTCAATCTAAATTTCAAATGGATATTCAAAGCAGTAGGCTCTCATCATAGCTGATTCCAAGGAAAAACAGTGTAATGAAGTAATGCCGAAATGAGCAGGAAACCTAAACCCAGTCAAATGGGCACAAACTCAGATTTGAAGAAAAAGTCAGTGAAAGCTGGTGGAGACGGTTCATACGCAGGGAGAGCAAACAGAGCTCTGTGTTAATTAGTTGTGTGAGGCAGGGTGCGTATTGGGATCTGAAAGCAGTTTGGTAAGGTATGTTGGAATGTGAAAGAGCCAGGCTGTATGGTGATATGATCTGTTCTAACAGGTTATTAATCACGGAGAAATGAAGCCGAGGAATGCAGTGCAAAGCTTTCATTCAGGGGATGAACTCTACATCCTCCTTGGTACCTCCAGGGAATCCCTGTTAGACTTACAAATACACCCATCATCTCTTCCGCATGTGAAACCTTGTTTAACACACAGAAAACATTGCACAACTTCATCCATGCATAAAAAAAGGAAAAAATGGGAAAGAGCAACAGTTTTCCTCATTGCTTTCAACTGGCTGCTGGTTGATTTCCGAATCTGTTTAAAATTACAGACCCGTTCTTACACTTTACATGGCTTTGCTTCTAGCTATCTTCAGTTTTGCACTGCTAGATATATGACAGCTCACATTTTAAACTGCCAAATTGACCCAGGAACAGAATTATCAGATTTTAGGCAGAAGGTTAAAACCTGGTTATTTGGGCAGTTTACGGCTAGGAATGATGATTTGCTGTTTATCTTTTCTTAGTCAATGACAAGACAACGATACTGAGGGTAAATGGAGAATGCTCCATTCTTTCAACTACTAATTCCATATTAGATGTTGAAAATATTGCCTTGACACAGAATTAAAAGTGATTACCAAATAAAATGCTTGTTTTCTGCAGTATTTTTTCAGCTTTTTCTGATGTGTTGTTATCTGCACTTATTTTTCTCCCAAGGACATGCAAATAAATTGCTCATGCTTTGGGTTTGTTTTTTTCTAGAAGTGATTACTGCAATTCATTATATTTGGGTCTATCCAAAAACTCAATTTTCAGGATCCAAGGATTCTACTTTCCAAATCCAACTTTGACAGTAGATTAAAAAGTTTGCATTGGCTTTTTGTTAAAAGCCAGGATCGAATTTAAATCTTTGTGTTTAGTTTTTAAATATTGCATGGAGGATGTTCTGAGTTATTTAAGGACAGGCCACTGCTCTAGTAGATTTGATTCATAGAAATAAACTTGTGCTCCTTCACTATCTTCTTTGAGGTTCCAGTCCTCGTGTATGAAGCTTATGCTCTCTTATAGTCATGGATGTCACGGAATTCTCTGTGGGATTATTTTTACACCTATAATGGAAAATCCGAAAGGCCCGGATTCTCAAACTGGCACTGATATCAGCGGCCACCTTAAAAGTGGCTGCCGATCATGTATCAATCATGCATCGGTGCCAGTTTTGGAATTGCACCAACGCAAAAGATAGGTAAGAGCATAAGAACTATCGCTTCTGGGTCAGACCAGTGGTCCATCGTGCCCAGCAGTCCACTCACGCGGCGGCCCTTAGGTCAAAAGCCAGTGCCCTATTAGAGTCTAGCCTTACTTGTGTATGTTCTATTCCAGTAGGAACTTATCCAACCTTGTCTTGAATCCCTGAAGGGTGTTTCCCCCTATAACAGCCTCTGGAAGAGCATTCCAGGTTTCTACCACTCTCTGGGTGAAGAAAAACTTCCTTACGTTTGTAGGGAATCTTTTCCCTTCTAACTTCAGTAAGTGCCCTCTCATTCTCTTTACCCTGGAGAGGGTGAACAGTCTCTCTTTCTCTATTAAGTCAATTCCCTTCAATATCTTGAATGTTTCAATCATGTCCCCTCTCAGTCTTCTCTTCTCAAGGGAGAAGAGGCCCAGTTTCTCTAGCCTCTCGTTGTACAGCAACTCCCCCAGTCCCTTAATCATTTTTGTCGCTCTTCTCTGGACCCTTTCGAGTAGTACTATGTCCTTTTCATGAAGGGTGACCAGTGTTGGATGCAGTATTCCAGGTGGGGGCATACTATGGCCCGGTATAAAGGCATTATAATCTTTTCAGATCTGTTCGTGATCCCCTTCTTAATCATCCCTAGCATTCTGTTAGCTTTTTTCACCGCCGCACATTGTGCGGACGGTTTCATTGACTTGTCCACAAGTACTCCCAAGTCTCTTTCCTGGGGCTCTCTCTGAGTATAGCTCTGGACATCCTGTATTTGTGCATACGATTTTTGTTACCGACATGCATCACTTTGCACTTATCCATGTTGAACTTCATTTGCCATTTCACAGCCCATTCCTCAAGCGTATTTATGTCTCTTTGTAGGTCTTCGCAATCCTTCTGTGTCTTCACTACTCTGGATAACTTTGTATTGTCTGCAAATTTAATCACCTCACTCGTCGTGCCAAATTATAGGTCGTTTATAAATATGTTGAAGAGCACAGGCCCGAACCCTGCAGCACTCCACTTGTGATGCTTTTCCAGTCCGAGTATTGTCCATTCACCCCACTCTCTGCTTCCTATCCGCCAACCAGTTTTTAATCCACGTGAGTATATCACCCTCGATTCCGTGGTGCCAGAAATGTAGGCTAGGGGTTTCTGGTGCCTATCTTCACATGAATCACACCTACGTAGGTGCATTAGGCCACCTAACATCACTTCCAGTGGTGGCCATGACTACAAATATTATGAGGGTTAGGTAGAATATTTAGATCAATTTGATATACTGCATTCATCGCAATCTGGATTTGGTTTTAAATATAGTACAGAAACATTATTGGCTTCATTATTAGATGAGATAAAACAATATATGGCCAAAGGGAAACAAGCCCTTATTATCTCTCAAGTGCATTTGATTTAGTAGATCATATCACTCTTCTCAATGCTGTAGACAGTATAGGAATACAGTAGGTGGAACCATATAGATTTGGTTTCAAGGGTTTTTGTCATCTAGATCTTATAGAGATAAGAAGCAAGATGTTTTGTTGAAGAAATGGACACCACCATCTGGAGTGCCACAGGATTCTTCTCCCTTCTCTCCTATATTGCTTTAATCCTTAGGCAAAAAAGCTGGAGACTGCAGGGTATCATTTGTTTAGTTATGCTGACGATATTACGGTTTTGTTTCAAATAGATGATGCGTTATAGGATAGTCATCAGAAGATTTCTCAGTATTTTTATTTGATTACAGACTGGGTGAGTTTTAACTATTTGAAACTGAACAAAGATAAAACTAGATTTTTATTACTTACAAGAGGAAGATTTAATCCTTAAGGTAGATGGGATTAATTATAATCCAGAATCATCTTTAAGACTATTGGGAATTATTTTAGAAGGTAAATTGTCAATGAAGGATCAGGTTAACAATCTCAGAAGTGTCTTCTCTGCTCAGCGGCCCTTGGAAAGTCATCCCATGGTCCAGGAAATTGAAATGCTCTCGACGACACCATCTGCACAGCCATACGAGTCTCTCCGCCCTGGTCTTTACCCTCAGTAGGAAACATCAACTATACACCTCGCTGCTTCATTCTCTTTCCTGGACACAGCTAGTTGCTGCTGCATTGCTGGAAAATAAATCATTGCAAAAGTTGTCGATTCCTAAGTAATTTGAGTCATTTTGAAAGAAAAAATGTCCAAATCATTTGCATTCTTCCTGCCTTATTTAGCAGGGCCCCTATTCAATCTATGGCCTAGCCTAGCCTGGACAGCTGTGCCAACGGCTCGTTAACAGAAATGATTTTGCCCAAGGAGATTCCCCCATGACCTTTTCACTTCTCTAGTTTAAATATGTTACATCAATTCTTATTCTTCAAATAAATGTGTGACTGATAGAAAAGAAAATGCATTCTGACTTGAAAATGCTGAAGTTAAAATGCTCTTGGATAGTTAATTGCACTGGAAGCAACGGCCTGATGCAGAGCAATGCAAAGACAAGGTTTGTCTATTGTGAAGAGGGCTATGGCCCCAGATATCGATTCTCGTTTATCATTTATTGTACTTGATACAGGTCAGGGTGGTTTACAGTTTAAAATATGTTATTAAACAACTAACAGAGTGACTGCGAGAAGCAAGGGTCCATCCAGCTCTGCAGAGAAAGGAGCTGACTTGCAGGGGCTCAGCAGATGGGCTGCTGTCTCTGGAGCGGAAGGATCTGCCACCGTCCAAAGGCTTTTTCTTGCTGGCTGAACTGCTCTGCCTTTCTCAGGCTCTCTCCTCCCTCCAGCCTTTTTGTACAGTGTTTAGGTCTCAGGTCAAGTGGAAATGCAAGTCCCAGCTGATTTTATTTTAGCAATGTGGTATAACCTATTCAAAAGTAATTAGGAATTTTTTAGAGGGGAAATTATCAAAGTGGACTACTGTTAAAATGTGTCATTTCAGTGTCACTCAGGTTATTACTAACTAGATCTCATTACATTAAATGAAATCTGTGCTAAATAGCACTAGTTACAGGTAAAATAACCCTTCTTAACAGTAGCCCACATTGATAACGTTATCCAGAGCTGAGCTTGTGATGTCATATTGCCTCATTCCACCAATGCCTAAGAGCCAACCTCATCAGTGATGTCACAATGGCTTCATTGTCCCATTCTTGGCTCACTTTTATTACATAGGCAGGGATTTCAATTTCTAGAGACATTTCTTTAATTAAGGGAAGAACCTGCCATTGTTAACTCCAGTTCTTAGTAACTTGGTTTCACTGCAGAAAATAAGACCTGTGCGTTATGTTAAAAATAACTTGTTTTAATGGTATCTCACATTGATAACTACTTCCCCTATTCTCAGTGATTTGCATTCCAATTGGAGCAAAGTATGTATTTCATTCCGAGGCAGATAAGCAGTGTCAGATCCATTATATCTTTGGACTTCCCTGGGTCCATCACGGTGGCAATGATGTGCGTGTTTGGACTGGAAGTGAAAGTGTCCTGACCAAATTCCTTTGCCAAATGAATCAAGAGATTGATCAAACTACCTTGGAACACTTCCTGGTGGCTCCATCAGGCTGAATGTCTGCTGCACCTGTTTTAAGAGGTCTAAAGCTGCACCATCAGATTCCACCAGGGCTTAAACAACTGCACTGGCTTCCACAGGATCAAATCTGGCAGATTCCTTAGGGGAAAATTGCATGAGTCTCTTCCTGCTGGGGCAACGGGGTTGTCTCAGGATTACCTGCGAGTTCAACTCTTGCTGACAGAAGCTAATTAAGCTAAGACACAATGGCAAGCTTTTTCATGTTCCTCCTTTTTTGTGGAATGCATTAGCAAAGGATCGGAGACTGATTACACATTGAATAAGGCTGGGCTGTCTCAGTCACTTTTTCATTAATCGTGTACAGTGATTTATATTGCTTCTTTCTCTATGGTCAGTTTGCTAAATATTTCTGGTGTAGCTGCCTCTGATTTAGGAAAGTTGATCAATCTTAGATTAGAACTATGGATAATGTTCTCCAAACGTTCAAATCTATTTCTTAAAGCAGAAAGATTTTCAATCATTTGAATCTTTCAGCGAATTAATTCCATCACTTGCTAAACCTGTGCTATTTGCCTCTGTCTAAAAGAATTCTGACACTTTTTGGGATTTTTCTGCTCTGTTGAAATCTTCTGTGGGTGAACATTTGGATTGATTGATGTATTTGGGGGTAACTTGGGGCTATGTAGCCCTTCTAACAGTAGTAACTGGCTCTTCTCAGATGGGGATATAGCAATACTTTCTTTTTTAAATTTCCATGCTGAAGCATTCCTTTTCACTTTTAATCTAATCAACTTTCTATTCCCTTCTCTTATCCCCTAGCTTTCACATTTCCCATCTTCCTATTCCCTTTTATCTGCTCCCCATTACCACATTTCTACCCTCTGTACTCATTATTCTCCTTTCACTCATCTCCTTCACAACTCTCCCACATGGATCCACCATTTTTAGCATCACCCTCCTTGTTCTTTACTCCACCCTTGTAACCCAGCATTTCCTTCCTCTCTCTCCCTCCCTCCCACAAGTCCAGCATCTCTCCTTTCTGCCCTTCTACCCCCTCTTCCCAAGTCTGACATCTCTCTCTCCCTCCCCCTTCTGGCCCCGAGTTGGTATCTTCCTCCCTTCCCTGCTATCCCTGCATTCATGTTCTTCTCTCCCTCTCTCCCCATTTTTCTCTCCTCCAAGTCCATCTCTCCATCTCTCCCTTTCTCCTCCACCAAGTCCATCTTTCCCTCTTCCCTTATTTTTCCCCCGCCACCATCCATCTCTCCGTTTCACCTTTTCACACCATCTACTCTCTCTCCCTGTCCCCCTTCTAGCCCCTCTGTTCTCCCTATCCATCTCCCAAATCTGACATCTCTCCCTCCTTTAACCCATCTCCCGCTAATTGGCATTCTTCCCATTCTCTCTCCCTCCTCCTCCACATCTACATCTATAAACCCGCCTAAATCAGCACTTGGACGATCAAAAAGACAGGTGCCGATAATCGAAACGGGTTCTAGATGTATCTAAAAGCATCAGGCCTTTTCCCTGCCGCTGTACGCCCAGAGTGAAAAGGAGCATTTTTAAAGGTGGTTAGGGCAGGAGGTAGGCGGGATGTGGGCCAACCTAGACTTAGTCATCTTACAGCGATAATCGAAAGTTTAACGAGACTTCCTAGCCAGAACTTATACATTGTGACTTAGGCAATTTAAAAACAGGTATAAGTGCCCAGAAGGTATCAAAAGTAATCAGATAACAACTATAGGGACAAAGTACAGACTCCCACACACTCCCCCCATGATCACCACCACCACCATAACAATCAGAATAAAAAAGAACATCAGCACCTGGCATAGGAAAGCCCAGTAGAGCTGCACAGAGGTGTCTTATATAGTCTGGGGGGTGAGCTAGTGAACCATAGACAGGAAGACCCAGGCCCATAAGCCACTCTAACCACTGCATTCATAGTGGAAAATGTGAGTCCACCAAAAAACCCCAAACCCTACTGTAGGTGCCACCTGCAGCCATAAGGGCTATTGAGGTGGTAGACAGGTGGGTACAGTAAGTCTTGGAGGGCTCACCATGACCTATAAATTCTGGTGAGATGTTCCGTGTTTCTTGCATTCCTATTTGTTAAGAACGCATGATGTTAAAGGTAGGATGGACTCTAAATATAGCACATCCGATGTCAGCCTCTTCTGCGTTGGTACTATGAGCACGTGAGTGCAAATTTGAAAGTAAGTCAACATCAGCGGTGGTTCATTTTCATTTTCTTGAAGACAGTGGGCAAGCCAAGAGGCGAAACGCTTTGGCAATTGTTGGTTGGGGCAGCAGCCTGTGCCTGAATACGCCAAAAGATAAGTTCACTATATGTTACTGGATAGTAATAATTGCTGCTAACAGGTAGCGCCTAAAAATGTGTTATTTATCATTAACATTGAGTGGGACTGTACCATTTTTTGCGTTTCAAGATCAGCTATAACACAGGCAGGAAGGAGGTTTATGTGCAGATGAAGTTATTTACCCTTTCTAGTTAGAGGAGGGTTCCTTCCCTAATGGGGTTCCAAGGCTTTTCCTCCTTTTATGAAGTGATATATGCTGCTCTATTGTTTCACTATTAAGCTAAATAGAGGGGGGTCTGTGCTGGGACTGCTACTTTTTAACAGAGATGGGAATAACTAGTGAGATAATTTAAATTTGCTGATGACACAAAGTTGTTCAAAGCTGTTAAATCACAAGAGGATTGTGAAAAATTGAAAGAGGACCTTGTGAGATTGGAAGACTGGGCATCAAAATGGCAGACGATGTTTACTGTGAGAAAGTGCAAAGTGAGGCATGTGGGAAAGAAGAACCCAAACTATATGAGGAGCTACGTGATGCAGGGTTCCACGTTAGGAGTCACTGAAACCCTTGGCTCAATGTACGGTGGTTGCTAAGAATGCAAATAGAATGTTAGGGATTATCAGGAAACAAAGATGAAAATGTTGTAATGCCCTTGTATCGCTCTATGGAACAGCCACAACTGAAAAAAAAAAAAGCAGAATTAGAAAGGTAGAGAAAGGTGACAAAAATGATAAAAGGGATGGGACAACTTCCCTACGAAGAAAGGCTAAAGCTCTTCAGCTTGGAGAAAAGACGGCTCAGGGGTGATGTCTATAAAATACTGAGGGGAAGATTCTCAAAACTTAAAAGTGCCTTTAATGTACTTACTAAACTGGCTTCAGCCGGTTTAGCGTGCAAGTATTTTAGCAGTGGATTCTATTTATGTTTATTCAAAATGACTTACAGTAGGCTTTTCTGAGCTCACTAGCAGTCTCTGATTCTGCCATGCAAACCTAGTCCATTGAGGTTATTAATATTAAAATGAGCACTCCAAGCGATTCTCTTTCATTGCTGAGTGATTCTCTAACCTCTTTGGGCCACATTTGCGGCAAAAATTACCTGACAGGTCTGAGCTGTCATAGCCTTACCTTCTGATCAGTGCCTGAGCGCTGATTGGCTCAGGCACTGACAGGAAAATTAGGTTTGACAGCTCAGAACCCCCAGGACAAATAAAAAACAAACTGAAGATCGGCAAGAGAGATGCCCACTCTCTCCCTCCCACTGCCCACTACTACTACCCCCCCTACCCTGCAGCAGGAGAGATGCCCACTTTCTCCCACTCTCTCCCACCATTGCCCAATCCCCCCCAACCCGTTCCTCTCTACCTAGGAAGGGCCTTAAGTACCTGGGGCAATCAGACCTGGGTTGGCCACTGTTGGAAACAGGATACTGGATTCGATAGACCTTCGGTATGTCTTATATTCTTATGTGAGCTAATTATAGGACAGTCAAGCCATTGTGACATCACTCGGGAGCTTGGTTCTTAGGCATTGGTGGAATGAGGCATTATGACATCACAATCTTGGCTCTGAAATGTTGCTACTCTTTGGGTTTCTGCCAGGTACTTGGGATCTGGGTTGGCCACTGCTGGAAACAGGAGACTGGGCTTGATGGACCTTCAGTCTGTCCCAGTATGACATGTTCTTACATGGTAAGGAATTCTTTGAGTTTTCATTTCTTCTTTCTAGGTACAGTATTATCTTGCAGGGCACCAAATTTCAATCCTTTTCAAAGGCATGAAGGGTTAAATTATTCTTGAACAGTTTATCGCTCATCAATTGTAATTAAATATGTTTATATTAAATTAGGTGCTGTAATTAATGTAGAATCTTTTAGCCTGTGCTGTTATTAGAAGCAGATGCTGAAGTATCAACATGGCTATACTGTCTTAGCAGCTGTGTAAAAGTAATTACTTTAATCTTGGCTTGTTATCTAATTATCACCTTTGTAAAGGAAAAAGTACTCTCTAATGCATCCTGATTGTTTCAGAGGACGATGAAGAGCGTGAAGCAGCTGTCAGACATCTTCAGTCCCTGATTCTGTGCTCTCAGCTTCCCATTGGGCCTTGGAGCCTGGAACTCTTTCCACTTTGCTTATACGATGTGTCAGTGATGTCAAGGATCCGCCGTGATCGAATGCGCATGAGCCACGACCTCTCACTCAGTTGGAGGAAGACAAGAAAATGAAAGGGAGCTTATTTCAGCAGTGTTATTTTGCAGGATGCAACTAGTATCTGTAGTTATACTGGGGTTACCTTTTGAGGGGGTCCGGACGGCTTTTCCAAACCCGCTTCTCAATCGCACTGGGAAGGAAGCAATCCTGCCTGACCAAAGCAGGCAGTGGGGGGTGGAGCTAGGGCGGGTCTAGGGTGTCTGGATTTTAGAATTGTAGGGAGGAGATGGTACGGGAAGGCATGGAAAAGTAGAAAAATGGAAGAAAGTTGATGCTTAAGATGGATGCATGGCAGAAAGTGAAGGAGAGAAAAACAGCAAATGGATGAGGTGACTATGGATACACAGTTAAGAGCACAGACAGAAGGACATGCAGCCAGAGACTGGGAAAGATGGGTTGAAAACCAAAATCACCAGGCAACAAAGGGGAAATGATTTTATTTTCAATTTAGTGATTGAATTATGTCAGATTTCAGAAATTACATCTGCTTTCTATATTTAGCGCTGTTTCTATTTCTCTGGGGGTTGTACTGAATGCAGAGTCTTCCATCTTAGGGTTTTATTTATATTAGTACTTTTAGTTTGTGGTCCCGTATTTGCATAGGGGTTATCTGTGTTCTGCATGTGTGACCAGGGCCAAGTGTTCTGGTAGGAATGAATGTTGAGAAGCATACCGTGTGCTTTATGTAATTTGATTTTGTGGTTAACCATTATGTGTTGTTAATAAGATTATATTGTATGTATATATGAAAAATGAATAGAAAAAATGGTATTACAATTAGTACTATTATGAGGGTGGAATCTGGGGCGGAGCTTGCAGACCCCCCCCCCCAAACAAAAAAGTGTTCCGCTGCCTATGCCACAGTCCATAAAGATTGCAGGTCTCTCATGAGATGCGCTACAAAGATTTATTTCATGAATTGCTCTGAAGGATCACGTCTCTGAAATCGGCACAAAACTGATGCTAAAAAAACACGTAAAACAAAGAAAAAACTGCAGAGCGTATTCACCCAGTGCGTTTCTTGCCTCTGATTCTAAAATTTTGATTATTTTATATTACAACGTTGTTCTCCGCATGACTTTCCATATGTGATACATCAGACATAATGGACCCCTGAGGAAGGAGTATTTCTCCGAAACACAGACCGTGTTGGGTCCGTACTCCATATGAGAGCCATTTCTATGGATTATAATTTTGTATAGACTTTTAATAAAGATTCCTGCACCTTGTACATTCCGCTCTGCAATTTTTTCTTTGTTTTTGGTGTTCGCCTTTTACTGCAGATCCATTGGATTTTTCTTTGCTTTGCTTTGGGGGGAAAAAAACACGTGACATAAAACAGAACTTCCCATAATCATCAAAAGATTTACAGCTGGAGGGGCAAGTGGAGGTCAAACCCCCAACCACCTCACCACCCAATCATTGCAAGATCCTCCACACTTTTTAGCTCAATATGAAATGCTGTATAATTCTTAGTCTCTAAATAACTGTTGAAGATCGAAGGAGCACTTATCTATTTAATAGTTCCGACGTGCCACGTTTCGAGGGCTGCTTCAAGAAACCAAAAAATATGCTCAAAAGAAATATTAGCCAGCATGAAAGGGTCGGATTTCTGATTAGACTTCACTTTTCATTTTTGGAAAACACTTGATGATTATGGGAAGTTCTTTTTGATATCACATATTGAGTTTTTTTACTTCCTTTTTGGCATTATTTCTCCCCATTTATTTTGATTTTTGACTGAATAAAAAAAGCACGTTACAGCTTAAAAACTCTAGGAGGGAAGCAAGTTTCATAGCTTATGAAAGAAAAGATAGGATTGTTCCTCCTTCAGCAGATCCCTCCTTTTTCTTGCTCAGATCTCAGAAAATTTGCCGGCTAGATAGTGTTTTGGGGATGAATCACTCTTCAACAGAGATTTTGATATAGTTATTTCAGTTCAAGAGAGCCAGAACGGCTAAAACCACATCAGAAAGCCCATTGTTAGGTGTCTTTCCTTCTCATTCGTCCTGTGTTTTATTTGTCAGCTAAAATGAGGTATAATCTCCAGAAACCCCCCCCCCCCCCAAAGCAAGGAGCCCTCAGCCTCAGGATCAACATAAGAACATAAGAATCGCCATCACCGGATCAGACCTTGGTCCATCAAGTCTGGCGATCCGCACACGCGGAGGCCCTGCCAGGTGTACACCTGGCGTCAATTAAGTCACCCATACCCCTCTATGCATCTAGCTGCTGAATTGAATGAAGGGTACAGGCACATCACCTGCAGGACAGGAGCTTCCACTAAGGCCTTAAATCAGAAAAATGTTAATCTAAACTCAAAACTTGTTTTTTAAGGATGCCTACAACCCCTAATCCCAGCTCTCTCTAATAATCCTCATATAATTAATTGAAGTATTTTGGAAAATCAAAACACTTCTTTTGAAGCAAACCCTACCCTAATTTATCTCCACCTCCCCCCCTCCCACTTACCTCCCTTTTATTTTCATTTTATCTCAATGTATTTACTAACTTACCTTTTCTCTCCTCCCCTTGTTTCATGTACGTCAGTCAGTTCATACCCCCGTTTTCTTTATTTTTTATATATTTACATTTTCTTTTCTTTTAACATTAGATATGATGTATTTTATATTTTTAATTCTTTTATTGTAAACCATTTACAATAAAAGACTGACTGATAAATGGTATATCAAAAATAAAGAAAGAATAAAGAAAACTTGATCATGAGGGCTGGAGGAAACCAAAATACAGAACTGAAAACGGTCCCTTTTGGTAAAGCTCTGAAGTGTTACTGGCCAGGTCTAGCTGTCTGCCTGCTCCATCCTGCCATAAGGAGCCTCCCAGAGAAGAAAATAAATCATGAGAGCTCCCTAACGGCCTGTCGTTGTACTTGAGCAAGCTACACACTGATGAAAGGTGGCCAATAAAAACAGCATAGATACTCCCTCATGTTTTTGCTTTTCTCTGATTATAGTTTGCTAAAAGCTTTCACCTTTAAGAGCATGTATTGCATCAGTATTGTAATTGAAATACAAATCCTTCATTATCAAACTCGGCTAAAGTCTGTGGAGTGAAAACCTTTTTCTCCACTTGAATAAACTTTATCAGATTAAAAATAGTTCAGTTGCTCATGATAAAATTCACGTAATTTACTGGTCTGACAAGGAGGTTCTTAGTCTTTGAAGACCCCCCTTTACCCTTCCTAGGCCACCCCTTCCCTCTATCTTCTTTCTTCCCTCCATGCCCTACTCCTTCATTTTATTAACTTTGCCTTATTCATCTATAATCTTTACTTCCCTTTCTGTTTTCCTATTTTATTTTAATGTAAACCATTTTGTGCATGTAATATGCATTTAACAGTAGATCAGCTTCTTTAAATAGATAGTGAACAAAGCCAAGCAAAGGATATGGTTAATTTCGGCATGAGAACATAGACACAAGCACAGCTCTACAGTAAGGCCCAGATTTTCTATATGGTACCAATATCAACAGCCGCCTAAAAAGCACCTGCCAATCTTGTGATGGCGTTGTCTAGAGAATCACGCCTCCGGGAAAGAAAGGCACCAGAAATGTAGGCCAGAGTTTTCCAGGCCGAATGAAGAAAATAAGAAAAAACACAAGTACTGGTAAGTTAGATGCAAAGCATTGATAAAAAAAAAAGCTAAGAAAGAATATGAAGAGAAACTTGCACAAGAGGCAAAAACTCAGAGCAATTTTTTTAGGTACATCAGAAGCAGAAAACTTGTGAGGGTATCCGTGGGACTGTTGGATTATCAAGGAGCAAAAGGAGTGCTCAGGGAGGATAAGGCCATAGTGGAGAGACGGGAGGGAGGCGGGAGAGGGGAGATATGATATAGATGTTTAAAAACCTATGTAATGTAAATGTGCCTGAGTCGAGTCTCTTTCATTTGAAAGGAAACTCTGCAATGAGAGGGCATAGGATGAAGTTAAAAGGCGATAAGCTCCGCAGTAGTGCTGCCCGATTTATGATTCAAATCGATTCAATTTTTTTAAAAATCAGCCTCCCAATTCGATGATTGACCCTTTCCCCATGCCTTCCTAAAGCAGGAGCAGCAGCACTGCCTCTTGCTGGCCGTCCACTGCCGCTCCTGCTTGAGGGGGGAGGGTCAGTCGGAAATGCCTGCATGTTCCCCCAGCTCCCCCCCTCTTACCTTAAGCTAATACAGCAGCCTGCAGGATCGCCGGTGCTGTAGTGATCCTTGCAGCTGCCCGTCGCCTCAGCGGCATGTTCTCTCTGATACGGTCCCGTCCCTCCTCTGACGTCAGGGTCAAGATCGCGGCAGAGGAAACGAGCCACTGAGGATGACGGCAGCTGCAGGGATCGCTATAGCACCGGCGATCCTGCAGGCTGCCATATTAGCTTACGATAAAAGCAGGGAAGCTGGAGGAACATGCAGGCTTGCAGGGGGGAGGGAAGGTAGCAGTAGAACACATTTGCTATACTCATATGTTGAAGATTGAGAGATGCCTGCCAGGCTTGTGCAGAGGGAGGAAGGGGTAAGAGAGGGGAGATGCCAGACCTGGGGTGAAGGTGAGAGAGAGACCAAACCAAAAAGAGGGGGAGGAAAGCAGAGGAGAGGTGCTGGACTAATGGAGAGAGGGAGAGAGAAATGCAAGACCACAAGGGGAAGGGTACAAGAGGGACAGATACTGCTCCAAAGTAGGTGGGCAGGGTGCAGGATGGCAGGAGAGATAGTAGTAGAAAGCCTGTACCTGGGGAAGGGGATACAGGAGGTAAAGAAGAGAGAAAGAAGAAGCTGGATATGGGGAGAGACATGAAACAGAGATAAGATGCGAGGCATGGAGGGAGCAAAGGAACAGGGACACAAGGGGGACACTACTGGAGAGGAGAATAGGGACAAGGACACAAAAGAGAGATGCTGGATCTGTGGATGGTGGAGTCCATCGCTGCAGCTGTGGGGGGATTGAGATGAAAAAAAGGAAAGATGCCAGACCCCCGGGGGATGAAAGGGAAACAGAAGGGGAGGATAAAAATGGAAGATGGATGGTTAGCACAGAGTAAGAAGAAAGAAGGAGAGCCTGATCAGAAAACAACCAGAGCCTGGGACCAACATGATTTGAAAAATGACCAGACAACAAAAGGTAGGAAAAATCATTTTATTTTCTCTTTTGTGATTACAATATGTCAGATTTGAAATGTGTATCCTTCCAGAGCTGGTGTTAAACCGCGAAAGTGAGCTAGGATTTAACAGAGAGAGGAAAAGTATTTTTTGTTTATATTGTTTACACCACAGGACCAGTGTGGGTAGGAGAGGGCAAAGGGGGGTGAAGAGGCTATAAAATAAACCCACCAGGATGTTTGAAAAAAAACCCCACCCAATTTGGCAGGAAAATCGAATTGAAAAATTGAATCAAATCGAATCAAAATTTTTTTTCCTGAATCGGGCAGTACTACTCCGGAGTACAGAAAGGGTGTTGATGCATGGAACAGTCTCCCAGAAGAGATGGTGGAGACAGAGACTGTGTCTGAATTCAGAAGGACCTGGGATAGGCATGTGGGATCTCTCAGAGAGAGAAAGAGATAATGGTGACTGCGGATGGACAGACTAGATGGGCCATTTGGCCTTTATCTGCCATCATGTTTCTATGTAATTCTTGGCTTCGGTCATTACAGAAGAAGATGTAAGAGATCTACCTGAACTGGAAATGTTCACTCAGAGAATAGTTAAAATAGTCTCCAGTCAAGATACATGGGCTTGTCATGCCACTGGGGCTTGCGTGCATCTGCGAAGCTGAAAGCTATGCAGTCAGTAATCTAACTACCAGCAGGACCTCCTAAGGTGGACAGTTTCAGCGGAGATGTCAGACTAATGATGGGCAGCGTTGGAGGCGAAGGATTGCATTTTTATACTGTGCAGAATTAGGGTCCAGCAATCTACTTCTGTATTCTGCCATGACAACCTGATAATGCTCATCAGTTCACTAGGACTCAAACACGAGTCAATGGCACCGATATCATGAGGAAATTCTTATTTAAGAATCTAAGTGATTCTTACAGGCAATCAATAGACGGAATGTCCTGTCTGAGTAGTTTTCAAGGTTGAACCAAATCCTAGTAGAAATACGCAACCAGTAAACCAGATTTATTTGCAGAGGGATGGAGAAAAAAAGCACAGCATTTTAGAATGCCTCTCTAATTAATTAATTGTTTGGACACATCATAAAGATTTAGTGAAATTCAAAAATGTACAGATAAGAAGCAAAATTATAACCCTGTTGGAAGGACTCCTGCATTAGGAAAGTCTAAAGAGCTCAGGGCTCTTCAACTTGGAGAAGAGATGGCGGAGGGAGATACAATCGAGGTCTATAAAGACTAGGGGACATTCAAAAAAATTCAAAGACAGTAATTCATGTTAGGGATTTCTAGAAAAAGAGAGTTAGCATAACAGGATTTCAAAAGTGTTTAGAAGGGATGTGGAGGACATGATACAGAAACGGTTCCATTTGTATCAAGATCACCTACAGCTTGAACAAAAGAACTTCTAAACACACCTTATGCGCTATCTACTGCACTTGATGGACTCCAGAGAGAAGCTCCCCTTGACACAATGCACGGGATGATTAGCAGGGAGTGTTAGCAGCACTGAGGGAATTCTAGCACATGGCTTTTGGAGTCACTGAGTGAGATTAGCACTCAGGGAAGTCTAGCATGGCCTTATTCAAATCTGTAGTATTATACTGAGGCATTCATTCTATGTTATTTTAACTAAAAGTGCACACTGGCATAATTTAATGTCGCTGTATGCACAGAGTCTACATTTCACCTCACCAGACACAAGAGAACCTGTCATACAGGCTCTGAGAGAAGGGTTGTCGATTTAATACACTATGAAAATGGGGGATAAAGGTCATGTGTTTCTTGCTACACAAAATTTCCTCACAGAATCTCATTTTATTCAGACTATCAGTTAGATTAGAAATACCCTAATTATCTCAGTGAAATTAAATTACTTTATGTAAGGGTGATATAATGAACAACCATAAAGAGGAAATACAGCCAGTCATCGCATTAGTCAAGGCCAGAGCAGAGCAGGCACTGTTGATGATTGCACCCTGGTCTCTGTCTCATAAAAATGAATAAAGCACCACCCAGATGCATTTTTCTCAGCCCTCCATAACCATTCGCTTTCATGAAACTAAGCGATAGATTTTCCTATAAATGCTGTAAGTTTGGGAATTGAAAAAGCTTCTGGATTTTGGTTTCTTTTGACAAAATTATAAAAGATTTTCTCTAAGCAGAAAATATAATTTTGGCTGTTACTGCTAGGGTTGTTTTAATTGTCGGTTTTTTAAAAATATTTTTATTCATTTTCAAACTAAAAACAGTGCATACATGAAAAACAACACTATCATCTTTCAATATTTTCACCTTCCCCCCCCCCAATCTATGGTTTACTTATTTAAATTGTTGTTAAAATTTGTCTCATACACTCTGAATAGGAAAAGGTATATAGACACGTGAAGGGTCCACATTTACATAGGTTTCATACCTAAATGTCTAGAATACTAACGTGCGCAAAGACCCTTGTAAGTGCTAATATGGTGTCTAAATGCTATTCTGCAACTATCCATGTGACTTACATACCTGAGATAGGTAGGACTCCCATTTAAATGGGGAGTTACAAGAATACTATAAGAATCTTTGTAGCATTTCGAAGTCTGTGCCTGCCAGGTTAAGTTAATAGAAATTACTGTGGTATTTGTTAAAACTCCAGTCATGGTACATGGGCTTATCATGCCACTGGGGCTTGCATGTATCTGAGCAGCTGAAAGCTATGCTGTTGGTTGTTCTACTCCCAAGGTGGACAGGTTTCAGAGGAGATGCCAGACTAACGATGTACCATCCATCTGGGCAGCGCTGGAGGCAAAGGATCATATGTGATGCGACAACATCGAATTTATACTGCACAGAAGGCTCGGCAATCTACTTCTGCATTCTACCATGAAAACTTGATGATGTTCATCAAGTCGCTAGGACTCGAATACGAGTCGATGGCACCTATCATTTGTTAAGTGTTTAGTCAAATTTATGAAATGTTCCTCCCCACATTGTTGAAACTGCAGTTCTTACAATAGTAGATAAGTTAAAATTAAGGGCCCCAAGTGGCAGTTTTGGAGAGGACTGCAAGAGTGGAATAGGAGATCCACCTCTGAAGATCTAGGAGTGGTTGCAAATGGGGTTCCCGTGCATTTCAAAGGGATGTTTGGCTGGAATTTAAGCCACTGGCCTAGAGAGAAATTTATTTAGGTACCGGTAAAATTTTATAAATAATCTTACCAATCAAAATTGTTTGGAGACGTTTTCATAAGGAACATTAAAACAGAATTAACATAGATAAAACAAAGAAAACAAATTAAAAGTCACTCAAAATACAATGTATAAACAAACTATGCAATCATAACAAATATTTGACCAACTAGAAGACTATAATTTGCATGAATACATTTTTTGTCTCTCAACTGATGGAATTCAAAGATGATATCACTTAAATTATAGTCGATGAATATAGGTTGCTTTTACTTTATTATTTCACAGGAATCATGCTTGTCCCAGATCTAGGTATTCACTAGTTATTCAATTTTGATAGGATTAATTTTTTACTTGTTTCCAAAGGAACAACATATCATATTTCTACTCAGAGATAGCAAAATGGATATCGTCTTTAACTTTTGCCCTCAAAATTATAACATTTGAGTCTGTCGGGAGCAGCGCGGCTCCCCACCTAAAAACTGCTGTCGCACTTTGATAGAAGAGGGCCTTAGTTGAGCAAGAACATCGTACAAAAGAGACTATCCTGATTTTAATGGAATAGATAATGTCATTTATTCACCAGATACGGTGGCCTACTTGTTCTAACTAGATGAAATTCAAAGCCAAATGACAACGGCGACCTCGGTAAGCTTGAATTGAGATGGGGAAAGTTGGTTGTGGACTGATTTGTGTGTGGGGGGGGGGAGGTAGTGTATCGAGAAAAATCTCACTACAGCTTCCCTAAGTATTTCTGTTTTGCTTTCACACAGGGAGACCCTTGAGGCAGCACGGTTTGTGCGAAACATGTCGGGTCAGACTCCCAGGTTCAGCTGTGTGTAGAAGCTAAGTATACACTTTCACACTAATTTATTCATAAAAGAAAAAAATTTTGTATGAACACATTAAATTTGACACATGATGAGGCACCACATAAATCTCCCGCTTTTTGAAATTGACATAGCGGTGGAGTGGTGGGGCTGAGGTATTTCAGTGAAGATATTCATATTGAAATATACCAACCTAGCTTGTTCATTTCATATATACTACATTATAGAACAGCACAGTTCTGCAGGACTGAACTGGAGACACCCAAAAGGGCAGAAATGCAGGTATTTAGCAGTAGAACTCACTTTTCTAATGCAACCTGTTCATGCAGCTGTTCTCTAGTTGTCAAAGAGAAGACAGAAGTTAAAGTGAGATCTTGACAGTAGGCAAGACATGGCAAGATTCTGGGAAATATTTCTGCTAGAAGAACACGTAGTGAGTGCACTTGCCACTGAGATTAGGGACTAAACTAAACATAGAGTAAGAGGTTCTTTTCTGCCTCAGGTGTCTGACTACTACAGGTTAGGCTTCATTAAACAAATGAAGCATTTTTGATTGATATATCTGTTCAAACGGCTTCACATTCCATAGTCTTGACTGGTTTAAACTATTGCAACATATCAGCTCCTCGTTCTATAAATGCACTATTGCATGCCATTTATGTAGGCAAGTGGAAGCAACTTGCCTAGGCACTATTCTGCAATTACACACTAGAATACTTTAGGACCATAGTCTTTATATGTCGGCATCTCCTCCTCTCTTGCAACCCCACCCAGTCTGCTCTAGCTCTGGAGCCTTTCTTCTGATGCATTGCGCAGCTTCCTATTCCAAAGGGAAGGCTCCAGAGTTTGCCAGGTGGCAACGTGAGGTAATTGGTCACCTCAATAATGAAGATACATATTCAAGTAGATCGGGGTGGGGGTGGCAAGAGAAGGGGAACAGCTTGACCACAGGGGGAGGGAATGGAGAGAGAGGGAGAGTTATTAGACTTGGGGGTGGGGGAGAAGGAATGAGATGCGCCAGACAACATAAGGCAGAAAGAGAAGAGGGAGGGAGACATGTTAACTAAGCAGAGGCTCCCATGTGGTAAAATAACCCAATTTAACAGTAGCCCATGAAATTAACTTCCCCTTACAGGTAAAATAACCTGACTTAATGGTAACCCACACTGAGAACTCCCCCCCCCCCCAACACACATACACACACACTTAGTGGATTTATCACTAGAGGGAGTGAGAACAGGGAATAGTAACATAGTAACATAGTAGATGACGGCAGATAAAGACCCGAATGGTCCATCCAGTCTGCCCAACCTGATTCAATTTAAATTTTTTTATTTTTTCTTCTTAGCTATTTCTGGGCAAGAATCCAAAGCTCTACCCTGTACTGTGCTTGGGTTCCAACTGCCGAAATCTCTGTTAAGACTTACTCCAGCCCATCTACACCCTCCCAGCCATTGAAGCCCTCCCCAGCCCATCTGGAATATTCCTTGCTGGATCTTCATGTTACAAATGACAAATCCATCCATAAAAGTTGCTAGGGTGTATTTTGTACATTTAAGGCAATATATTATCCAAAAGTGGGGGATACGTGTTGCAGGGCTCAAAGGGTCACTTACAGTTTTTCAATGCATAGAAACATGATGGCAGATAAAGGCCAAATAGACCATCCACAGTAACCACTATCTCTTCCTCTCTCTCTAAGAAAGCCAACATGCAGAAAAGTCTCCAGAAAAACAAGGTTCTTCTAAACAATAAATGGATTATTTTCTACAGCTGCCCTCCTGAGCTGCACTCGCTAAATGCCGAACCACCCATTCTATTCCTATGGGTGGCTCGGCAGCACAACTTTGTAAAAGCCCATCAAAATTTCATGAAGCCAAAAACTGAGAAATCAGCAGTAGGAAATCATTTAGACAGTTTGTAGACTTGAATAGGTCAAATGCACAAAAAATAGATAATATCATCATTTCCATTAACGTTATTTGATATAGCGCAAAATTTTTTTTTAAAAAAAAAAGCTAATCGGTTTACAGATTAAAAATAAAGAAGAAAAGCAACAAAAGTACAAAGACATGGGAGAGAAGAAGTGTAAGTTACAAGGCATGTTTCTTACATTGCTAGATTACCTTCATCTTAAGAGAAGAAAAGGGGGGAGAATTACAAAGAACCAAAGACATAACAGGAAGGTAAGGAAGAGGGGAAGGAGGACAAAAAAATGCAAAAGCAAAATGTAACCTTCTCATGTTTCTTAAATAAAGTTGCTGAAAATGCCATCTTCTTTGGGCTTTCCCCAGCGCACTTTCTTCCTTAGAAAACCTTTTCTCTCACGGTCAGATTTTAATGAGTCCTGGTGTCTTTTCCTGTGGGCAGATTGATGTTATTAAGTTATTACTGAGACTGTTTTGGAACGCCTTCGCAACATCTATTCTTCGTACCTTCATATTAATACTCGCCGTATGACAACATTCTCAGTAACTGCCCCTATGATCTGGAATTCACGGCCAATACACAGAAAAGAAAAATAATCTAGATAAATTTAAAGGGGCATTGAAATGTTTTCTCTTTAAAAACGCCTTCAAACATTGACTTTCCCCTTTTCTTTTTTCTACCTGAAAGGTACACAGCGATAATGAAACTGTTCCCCTTCATTTCCCATTAATGTTCTCGTTCCTAGATTTCTCATGTAATAGTATGTTGTGTCTAGGTATTTTGTTAGAATATGTCTTTGTTTTAACTTTTGTACTCCCCCTTTTTATTACTGTATATCGCCTAGAATCCAGGATAGGCGATCAATCAAATTTTAAATAAACCTTGAAACTTCTATCCCTTGAGAAAGCATCAAAAGAAGAAATAATCAGCCTATTGGCCTCCTGGAATCTAGAAAGTCTTTAGCACCACCTCATTGCCTGTCACCCTACTCTTTGGTTAGTTATGTTAACTCACCAGTGACTCCTGGAATCCCCTTTAAGGACTGGGAGCAAAAGGGGCCTATCCTTGGGGATGGACAATGTACAGTATATCACCAGCAATAGCTCTACACCATTGGTAACAACCCTTACTGGAATATTCCATACTTTGTGATGAGGCCTACAAAGTTTCAAACTACAGTATAAAGTGAGAGAAAACTTGATCACGTATACTCGGAAGGGGAAAAGAGGGAAAGAGTTCAAATTTTTCATGAAGAACTCCCAAGCTGAGCTCCTGTCAGATGGGCTCAAGAAGGTCCAGGTGCATCTTGGAGAATATACGATTTTGCATGTTTGGAGAAGGGCAACCCTAGTGGAATTATCTTCCCTACTACAGCATTATATTGAGCTGTAAAGCAATTGTGTGTTTTAATTTAGTGGTTTTATTGTCTTAAATATTTTTACTTATGTTTTTTTTCTGAAAGTCATAGAGAGCAATTTTTTTAGGAGGCTGTAATTTATAAACTGGAAATAAATAAGCACAGGGAGCACCATATGTGAAGAGCTTTTAATAAATAATGCAGTTTTAAACTGTTACAATTAAACATTTAGCTCTGATGAGCCCAGTGAGACTCTTTCAGCCAAGAAACAACTATTCTAGTTTATATTTAAATTCATAATGCTAAGTGTGCTTAATACGTAGCAATATAGAGCCTCTTCTGAAAAGAGAGTATTCTGTGTCAAAGTGTCTTCCAGTAGGTGGGTTTGTGTTGTGTTGATGCATATTTTATACATCTACTTTGGAGTTTGTCTTGAAAATGAAATATTAAAGAGCCTGCATGAAGGTTTTACTGGCTTAGGTTTTGCTGCTGTATGGAGAGTGCAAAAGGGTCTTGGAAGTGCCTTTTTCCATTGACGTGAAAGTTTTCCTGGACACACAACACTGATCTCAGAGAGAAGGCGTGCTAGCTATTTGACATATTCCATTGGGAAGGGTCTAAGTTTTGGGAGCAATGTACAAGATTCCCTCCCTCCAGGGACCTCCCCAGCATCCTCAGCCCTATTAGTCTAAGGAATGGAAGCACAGCTCAGGAATCAAACCGGAGACCTTTGGCAGATTTGCTTGATTTTCAGGAGCTGCATGAAGGGGCCCCAAATCTGCCTTTGGCTAAGGAAGCCACGGTCTGCCAATGGAGTGTGGGTCCCCCTGCCTAATTTCTGCATGTCTAACACCAGCCCTGCAACTAACATTCATAACTGACAATCAACTCTTATACTTCTGAGGTCGGTGGTTGCTCCAGAAATAAGGAATTTCTGTGCTCCTGTCCTGTGGTACATAAAAAGCAAAGAAGTATGTTCCGAGATAATGTTATCAAAAATCCTAAATATATAACCCTTTATCCTCTAGGGCAGTGGTTCCCAAACCTGTCCTGGAGGACCCCCAGGCCAGTCGGGTTTTCAAGATAGCCCTAATGAATATGCATGACAGAGATTTGCATATAATGGAGATGCCAGGAATGCAGATCTGCTCCATGCATTTTCATTAGGGCTATCTTGAAAACCCGACTGGCCTGGGGGTCCTCCAGGACAGGTTTGGGAACCACTGCTCTAGGGGAATTCACAAATTTGAATTAGCCTTCCCTTCTATTAGGGAAATCAAAGCTTTAGGTAGGATCTGTCATTCTTTGGCATTTTTCCTTGCAAAAATTTGGAATGATCTTCCTACAAAAATTAGACTTCTTCCTTCTCTGATAATCTTTTGGAAAACTTTAAAGACTTATCTATTTCAGAAATTTTTAACTGACAAATAAGGGATCGCAATTGATGACTTCCTTGTCCAATTATTCACTTTCCTTGTCCTTTTAGTTAACTTTCTGTGAACCGGATCGAGCCCCATAGTTGGGACGACTCGTTATACAAGACTAAGGGCTCCTTTTAATAAGCTGCGATAGCAGTTTTAGCACGCGCTTAGAGCATGTAGAATTGCCGTGCGCGCTGGACGCTAATGCCAGCACTGAGCTGGCGTTAGTTCTAGCCACATAGCGTGGGTTATAGCGTGCGCTGAAAACGCTATCACAGCTTATTAAAAGGAGCCCTAAGGTTTGGATTGGATGATATGTTTTATGATTTAAATAACACTACAATATTCTGTGTTTGGATACATCACCCTGCACTATGATATGTTTTATGATTTAATAGACAGCACTGCAGTATGCTATATTTTGAAATAGTTTTATAGCTTTTTAGCGATCTATAATTTGTCCATTATGGACTTAAGCTTCCCTGAAGAAAATCCCCAGTGTAAGAAGTTGATTCACCATTTTTTGTTCTAATCCCAGATTAACTTCTGAGTTTAAGTAGCAACAGCATGTTTTAAATCTGAGAAACAAATTCTGATCATAGTGGTAAGAACGGGTTAAAGAGAGAATGGGAAGTCGTGATGAAAGACGGTAATTGTTTAGTGCCGAAATGGAAAATGTGTCAGTTCTGTATAATGACACGACTTCTGCTCGCCTCTGAAAATGATTATTGCGGTTAGGTTTATATCAGGGATTGAACTGAACTAGACCACAAAATTCCATTTCCAATTAAACCTTCAGTCTGTTTGCAAGTCCATTGGAAGGTTTCTTCAAGTCATTGCACTGCAAAATAATCCAGAAATTGTTCAGTAATCCACTCTCTTCCTAAAATGTGTCCCAGGTAGGGGAGTAATAGGTGAGGCTCAGAAAGAGAGACTTTCTTGCAAAGTGCTGTCTGTTCCCCAGTCCTTCTGCTCTCTTTCCGATTCAGCACTGTGCCTTCCCAGCCCACCTGGCACCAGATGTGCTACCTGTCCCACAGCCTCTGGATGGCAGCAAGCGAAATCTCAGGTGACGTTCACCTGGTGGCACTTAGCCCTCAACAGCTGCAGCCCCTCGTTTGCCTCACCCGCCTCGGCAGCTCTCTACCACCAGCCGTATCAATCGCTTGTCAATTCGGCTTAGCTGTGACTTTGACTGACTGCGGTAAGGGAAGTGGGAGTGGAATGGAAGCGACCGGTTAAAATTAATTGCTATAGAAGAAAAAACGGAAAGATAATTATTCCTGCTTTGCTGTCAGTGCTCGAGGGTAGATGACCTCATTAACTTGCAGCTTGTACACAATTCAATTACTAGGAGATGGAAAATACATTTTTAATTACCTGAGTGGCTTGCCTTCCATTCATCTCCATTTGCAGGCTTTCTGTACTGGTGTGTTTTGAGAAAGTGGCCCCATCTTAGCAAGGCTGTCACGCAGCTTGCATTGTGCTACCTGGGTGTGATATAATGTAACTGAGGAGGATAGTGTTCATCTGTTACGTGTCACTGGCATGTTTGCATTCGCTGTATCCACTTCCCACTGGAGTCCATAGCTGTTGCTTGGATCACTGGTTTTAATAGGTGGAAGGAGTGGTGGAGTGGTTAGAACAGTGTCCCACAAACTTTCTCCAGGCACCAGGAAGTGCACGGATATCGCTGTGAGGACATCATGAACATGCATGACATCATCATTTCGATGTCCACATGTGTGTGAAGGCCTTCCAGATGAGCCCTGAGACGCCAGCGGGGGGTGCCAGAAAGAAGGATGGGTGCTGGTGCCTCTCCTCCTCCCCAGTGTACCATGGCACACCTGAAATCTCAGGAGGCACACAGTTTGAGATGCACTGGGTCAGAGCTACAGCCTCAGCATCCTCAGGTTGTGGGTTCAAATCCCACGCTGCTCCTTGTGACCCTGGGCAAGTCACTCAACCCTCCATCTAAAGCACAGGCTTTAGATGATTTTATAAGCTGAGCTGTACCTGATGGGCACCGCGTTGGGTGAATCTCATAACTCGGTTAACTGATTTCTGCCAACACATACACCTAGAAGGTTATTCACCTCTTCAAGCCGGTGCAACTTTATGCAGAAGCTTTCCAGGAGATAATTTTATAAAGGCAGATAGGTTCCTATGATAACTGGATCAAATAGCGCCTTTCCTGCCTCCCTGAGTCCAGCAGAGAACTGAAATTTCCTAAGCTCTTCCTCTTCAGAACTGAGCTTCCCAGCAGCCCTTCTTGGGTCTCTGGACTGGTTGGCACTAGGTTGGCACTAGGTGGGCTGTTGCAGCTCTGGAGTGAAGTGCATTCCAGCCATCAGTTTGGCGATTTTGCATCGTAGGTTGGTATACACCAGAACTGTCATTGATTTGGCAGTGAGCTGGTTGAAGGCGGTGCTTCGGCTATTTTCAGACTTGTCAGTTCTGGCTACAGTATACCCAATCAATGGAGTATTAGTTTGATAACATTCACAGTAAACTGTTGAAGAGTGGGGCAAGGGGGAGTGATGTGAGTCTGTCTGGATCCTAGTCAGGAAAGGGCAGGCATCTCAGCAAAATGAAGTAGACCAAACCAATCATTCTTATGAAACAAAGCTCCGCAGAGATGGAAATCTCCATCTGCTACTTTTGTCTATTTGTCTGTAATTCTTTCATGTATAGAATAGCGAATAGATGGAAGCTCTTTCATTTGCAGTAACAAGTAGCATTACAAAGTGTACGGCTGCACTTTGAGTAGCCATCTGGATGGTGAGTAGACATTTCAAAATCACAAACCATATGAACACTTGCCAGGATTCTCTAACCGGCTGCCTTAAAAGTGACCATCAATTGTGTGTCAATGATGCAACAGCACTGGTTAGAGAATCGCACCTCAAGTACAGATGTAGGCGCAATTCAGGCAAAGATTGGTGCCGGAAATGTAGACCCAGATTCCCCTGCCATGATTAGCTGAACCCCTCTAAAGAGAACTCCCACCGAACCCGACACCCCACACACACCCCTTGTACCTTGACAGGGAGAGGGACTCACTCCCTCCTGCCAGCAGGCCCTCCCATTCCAGTACAACCTAAGAGCCTGGACTAGTCAGAGTCTTCGGCCTCTTCCAGTGCATTCCAGGGTGCACTGGGAAGGGAGGAGGCCCACCATTTTGAAGAGGTGAGCCTGCTGGCAGGAGGGAATGGGCATCGCTCCTGCCGGTTTTCCATCGAAAAGTACAAAATGGGTCTGGAGGGGGGTGTGGGGTGTTGGGCTCATTAGGAGGGGGGCCCTCTTTGGAGTGGTGCTTGAAGAATCAGTGAGTGGAATCGGGGATCTCCCTGCTGGTTCAGCTAATCGTGGCAGGGGAATCCCCAATCAACAGAGCTGGCAGGACTCCCCGAAGCCGTGGTTTTAGGAAGTCCTGCTGGCTCAGCTGATCAGGGATTCCCCTGCCATGGGCTATCTTTGGGATCCCCTGGCAAGGACAGGTGCTGGAAATGTAGGCCAGGGTTTTCAAGGTGCATGAATCGCACCTACCTAGGCGCTTTAGGCCATCTAACGCCACTTCATAAGCGCAATTCTGGCACTTCAACCTCATCGTTTTTGCCATTTCTAATGGCATTCTTCAATTAACTTAGGCGCCCAAGTTTTAGAATTTCCCCGACTGTGTCCACTAGAAAAGCCAATTTTCTTAAGAAACAGAGTTTATAAAGGGAATTTTGTGTACCAAGAAGAGCAGTTGCATTACCAGACAACTCATGAATTAGGAGGACATATTTGGGTCATTTCATCCCTTTGATGGCTTTTTGCTCTGAAGGATGGTACATAAGTGTGTATAAAATCCTGTCTCTCAAAGTACTGAGCAGCTCCACCCTCAAACAAAAGAGTCTGGGTATCACCAGTGGATGAAGGGACCAGAAAGACCTTGAGAGGTTCCCAGGAGAGCATAAGTAATGTCTGCTTTCCTGAGCTTTGGGCTCTACTGATTGTCAGTGCTGAGCCCTCTGTTGAGACAGATGTATGTTACTCATCATTTACCATTTTCTCATGCCTAAAATCTTACAGATGCTGGATGCATTAAGCTTGATCTAGTGGGAACTGTATTATTTTTAAATTAAGAATTTGATCATAAGCTACCAAGGAATCTGGCTGGTCTGGTGGCTGCACTGCAGATTTAGGTTTGATCCTGTGTCAGGCACGTGTTGCGCATGCCTTAGAGATGGGTTTGTAGCTTGGGAAAGGGAGAGGGGAGTCAGCGATTGCACTAGAGCAGTGCTACAGCACATGACTGCAGGGTTCTGGTGTGGAGCAGAGGACTGTTGATGCAGTGAGTTGGGACTGAATCAAAAAATAAGAAGTTCCAAATGAATGGAGGCTGGTTTGGTTTGATTTTCAGGCCACCCCCTTTTATTGAACAAGTTGTTCAAAACTGAAACAATACTGGCTATTTAGAGAATTCTATGGAAACAAAATGAATCGGCTCAAATATATGCAACATATTTAATGACAGCAGATAAAGGCCAGCAGTGATCCATCCAGTCTGCCCAGAAAGGTGGTCAGGGTTGGGTCTGCCACACTGTGCAGATCACCACCCCCCACCAAATGCTGGAGGCATTTACGTTCTCAACCCATCCAGGAAGAGAATGATGTGGAGCCATGAAACGTACAAGTTATTCCACACTTAAAAGAGAGATAAATGAACCCAGGGGAAAGCAGAAAAGAGAAACTGAGTGAGGATCTGCTAAGGGGAAGAAAAACTCCATTGGAATTATTATTATTTAATTATTTATATTCCACATATCCTACAATTCTTCAGGAACTCAAGCATTTTTCCCTATCCATCCTGGCGGGCTCACATTCTATCTATTTACCTGAATATCTTACCTGCTGACATTCAAACTTGGGAAAAGATAAAACTTGGGCTTTAGTAGGTTATGTCATTGTCCTTCTCTTTTACTTTTTAGTTCAGTACTCTGCTTTTTCAGCAAAGGCAGTTTAGCCTTTAGAACCTCTGTTTGGGTCCTTATATAAAAAGCGTTTAGTCTAGATTAGTATTTTAGGTTGCGTTTCAGAGCATAAGATCAGATCAGATTAGGGCACAGATAACTGTTGAAGAAAATCTTTGTTTAGTGTTTAATTCACGCCCACCCTCCACAGCTCCCACCCAAAAAAATGGCAAATGAACTTTAATGTAGGGAAAAAGAACCCGATGTTCAGCTACAAAATGGGGGGATCACGGCTAGGGGTAAGTAACCTTGAAAGAGACCTGGGAGTGATGGTAGACACATCTTTGAAGGCGTCGGCACAGTGCGCCATAGCCTCAAGAAGAGCAAACAAAATGTTGGGTATCATTAAGAAGGGTATCACGACCAGGACGAAGGAGGTCATCCTGCCACTGTATCGTGCAATGGTGAGACCGCACCTGGAGTACTGTGTCCAGTACTGGTCGCCGTACCTCAAGAAGGACATGGCAGTACTTGAGGGAGTCCAGAGAAGAGCAACTAAACTGATAAGGGGTATGGAAAACCTCTCATATACTGACAGACTGAAAAAACTGGGGCTGTTCTCCCTGGAAAAGCGGAGACTTAGAGGAGACATGATAGAAACCTTCAAGATCCTGAAGGGTATAGAAAAGGTAGACAGGGACAGATTTTTTAGATTATGGGGAACCACAAGTACAAGGGGACACTCAGAGAAATTAAAAGGGGACAGATTTAGAACAAATGCCAGAAAGTTCTTTTTCACCCAGAGGGTGGTGGATACATGGAACGCGCTTCCAGAGGCTGTGATAGGCCAGCGCACGTTACAAGGCTTCAAAGAAGGTTTGGATAGGTTCCTAGAGGATAAAGGAATTGAGGGGTACAGATAGGAGTAGCGGTAGGTTATAGGGATAGTCTGGGACCACTGCTCAGGCAATGGGCCTGATGGGCCGCCGCGGGAGCAGACCGCTGGGCGAGATGGACCTCTGGTCTGCCTCAGCGGAGGCATCTTCTTATGTTCTTATCCCTGGCATGATCTCTGATTTTTAGGCCCTTGAACCAATTATAAAGCTAAAAAAGTAATTAGGTAATCTCTATTAGCTAGCAATTACTACTGCTATCCATTCAGTTGTGTCCGACCCTTGAATCTCTGTAGCCCAGTCCTCGTCATGCTTCCCTGTTTTCCATGGCTTTTTTCAATTGCCTGATGTTAATTCCCATGTCATTCTTGATGGTATCCAGCCAATGGGCCTTTGGTCTCCCCTGCTTCCTTTTACCACTGACCATTCTGAGTAGCATCTCCTTTTCTACTGAATTCACCCTCATCACATGCCCAAAATAGGTCAGTTTCTGTCTGGTAATCTTGCCTTCCATGGACAACTCTGGGTTTATATGATCAAGAACATCTTTGTTGGTGATCCTAGCTCTCCATGGGATTCGTAGAAGTCTTCTCCAGCACCACAGCTCGAAGGCATTAATTTTTCTTCTATCTACTTTCATGAGTGTCCATGTCTTGCAGCCATATGTCATGCTTGGTAACACAATGTCAGTGATCACTCTATGTTTGATGGTGGCTGAGCTAGCATTAGCTTTTAAGAAATCCTTGGAAGGTAACCTACCAATGACAACATTAGAAAAATAATAATAAAAATTAAACATTACCTTAGTCTAACAGAAAACTAACAATCTTAGGGGAACTTAGTGTACATTTTCCAACTCTCAAAGCAACTTAACATAGAAATGATCACTATTGAGATGCAGGCAGCAGTCCAGCAGCAAGATGGGGGCTATCCGGTCTTTTGCACTGAGTGTCACATGCTCGATTATCTCCCAGTTGGCAAGAGGTCTTATGTATGTGCTCAGTGCAAAGAGCTCCTGGCACTCAGGGAACAGGTCCAGTCTCTTGAGGCCAGAGTAGCAGACTTGAAAGAGCTAAGGGAGGCAGAGAGGGACCTACAGGGGCGTTGTAGAAAAGTCCTCCCTCCAGTCTGGTAGCTTCTGTTTCATCTAAAAGTTCTTTCCATCAATCAATTTCAAATAAACGCAAGGCATAACCATGTTGCTGTGTTCATTAGGATTTCCAATCCAGTAACTTTTGCAGGCGGTTAATCACAGTTCCATAGAGTCCCAGTTTCATCGATCAACGTCTGCTTCAGGGCTTGTCAACTCTTCCTAGTAACTTCGGACTTCTCTACAAGTTTTTAAGAAAGATCTCAGAACTTTTCTATTTTCTGATGCTTTTTTATAAGCATCATTTCTTGTAATATCAATCTCATCAGATGAAGCATATAGACCATCCCTATACCTCATACTTTTCTATTATAAATTGTATTTCTTCCCTTATCCTCCTGTGTTATATATTGTTTTATAACTATTTTGTTGTTTTAATGTTACTTTTAATTATTTGTACTTATATTTTATGTAAACTGCTTAGCTGTCACACAATTTGAATTCAGACACAGTCTCCGTTTCCACCACTTCTTCCAGGAGACTGTTCCACGCATCTACCACCCTTTCTGTAAAAAAAATTTCCTCAGATTTCTCTGGAGCCTGTCACCTCTTAACTTCATCCTATGCCCTCTCATTCCAGAGCTTCCTTTCAAATGAAAGAGACTCGACTCATGTGCATTTATGCCATGTAGGTATTTAAATGTCTCCATCATATCTCCCCTCTCCCGCCTTTCCTCCAAAGTATACAGATTGAGATCTTTAAGTCTGTCCCCATATGCCTCACCATTTTAGTAGCCTTCCTCTGGACCGACTCCATCCTTTTTAGATCTTTTTGAAGGTGGTCTCCAGAATTGTACACAATATTCTAAATGGGTGGAAGGTTTCATCGTATTGTCTACAATGATACCCAGATCCTTTTCTTGGGTGCTAATCCCCAAGGTAGACCCTCGCATCCAGTAACTATGATTTGGGTTATTCTTCCCAATGTGCATCACTTCCTACATTTACTAAATATGAAAAGGAGAGTGTGCATTATTTCTGAGGGATGATATCTCATTTGCTGAATTTGAAAAGGGGAGTGTGTGTTATCAGTGGGGGAAGATACGACCAGAAGTCACTATTGCTTTTGTTATTTGACCCATTAAGTGACAATTCTGGTGCTTGTGTTACTTAACATCTTAGAAATGGACTGAACTTGTCAAGAGCCCATTTTCTGTTCTGCTTGAAAAGATCACAATAGCATAATCCCTGCTCAGCTTCCAAACAGCATTTGCACATAAAAGAAAGTGCAGTGAAGAATATCCCAGGAGCAACAATTTATTCCGTCATCCACAAAAAAACGAGCTCCCAGATAATTTATAGCTTCCTCTGCCAAACATATTTGCAGAGTCCCTGCCAAATTTCTCTCTATAATGCACACATCAACTAATTTGGAAAAAAAAAAGAAAGAAAATGTTTTCATTTTTTTCTGCAGTTGAGATCAGAAATGTTTGGGTAAATTAACCTCAGACCATGTGGGTGTTTTTATTTTGTTCCAATAGGAGAGTGAGCATAACAAATATTACAGTTAAATAACGTGATTTTTTTTTTTCCCTTTCGTGCTTTGTTGCTCTAATAATCAGCCAAGGATCAGTGATTCCTAAAGAATACGTCACTCAAAAGCCTAAGTGTTCAGATCGAGGATCCCGTTTTAGAAAAATATGGATGAGGTTCTATATTCCGAGAGTCTCATATTGGCTTTGAAATCAGTTCTCTGTTTCCAGGCTTAGTGGTAAATAAATAATCAATTCAAGCCAGCAAAGTCTCTCTTTCTGTTATTCTTGAAGCCCATTAAAAGATATTGTTGGTTGAAAACAATAGTCAATGCTAATCATACTCCGTGCATAAGCATTTTAATTTCCCAAGAGACCTGCATATGAATTTTTACTAACATGTTAATTTTGTGTGTTAATCAGTAGCTGTAGGCCGAATGAATGGATTTACGATGTAAAACTGTTTGATATTGAAACAATTCCTTTTGACCCCCTCAAATTGACTTCATTCCCCTAAAGACAGTTAAAGTTAATTAAGCACTCAATAGGTTTATGGTGTTTAAATTAAAATATATTACTCCTCATTGTGTAGTCATCAAGTGAGAAAGGCATTCTCCTCTTGGCTGCTTGGCTGGCTAATGGGCTTATCAAAATTCAAGATGGATTAAGAAAGGTTTGTTTGGGCTGACAAGTACAGACATGAACTAAACGTCAGCACAGACCCCAGTGCTCCACTAGAGGGCAGAAGGTAGCCACAAATGGAAGGGGATGGGGCTTGTATACTGCTTTAAAAAAAAAATAAAAAAAATTATTATTATTATTATTGTGGTTATACATTTAAAATGGTTTGTTTCAATACAGGTACTTATTTTGTATGGGGGGGGGGGGGGGCAGTGGAGGATTAAGTGACTTGCCAAGGGTTACAGGGAGCAGTTGTGGGATCTGATCCCACAACTTCAGGGTGCTAAGGCAACAGCTCTACCACTAGGCCACTCCTTACAATGGCCTTGTGCTCTCATACTGCAGAACAGAAAAGGTTCCATTTTCTGAACTTGAGGCTTTGGGTACCTTTTAACGGAGTAATTTATTCTGATATGAAATGATAGAGCTCTATAAAATACTGACTGGAGTGGACCTGGGTAGATGTGAATTGCTTGTTTACTCTTTCCAAAAATACTAGGACTAGGGAGCAATGTGTAATTAAACTCTAGAATTCATTGTCAGAGAATGTGGTGAAAGCAGTTAGCTTAGCAGGGTTTAAAAAAAGGTTTGGATAATTTCCTAGAAGTCTAAAAGCCATTATTAAGATGAACTTGGGAAAATCCACCATTTATTCCTAGCATTTAGGCGCCATCAACTCATGTTTGAGTCCTAGCGACTTGATGAATATCATCAAGTTTTCCTGGCAGAATACAGAAGTAGATTGCCAGGCCTTTCTTCTACATAGTTTAAATTCGATGTTGTCGCCATTGTCACATCAAACACAATCCTCTGCCTCCAACACTGCCCATCTGCTGCTGCCCAGACGGGTGGTATATCATTTGTCTGACATATCCGCTGAAACCTGTCCACTTTGGGAGGCCCTACTGCATAAGCAGCATAAAAATCTGTTTTACTCTTTGGCATCTTGCCAGGTACTTGTGTCCTGGGTTGGCTGCTGTTGGAAACAGGATACTGGGCTTGATGGTTCTTTGCTCTGTCCCAGTATGGCAACTGATTTAAGCAGGCAGAGTAACTGCATATATGAGACCATGGAAAAGTCAGTCCTATCTTTGGGATCCTTTGACAAAGCCAGTGCAGGGATTCCCCTGTGGGAAATGCACCAAAGCCCTTTCAATTCCTGTGGGCTTGGGAGAATCGTTACCATGACTTTAAGTATTAAGCCATGTCCATTTAAGTGTTGAATACTGTTACCGGCTCCACAAAATCTCCAGTTTTGAATATCTAGGAATACACGGCCGGTAGTCAGTCAAACACTCAGTGCCATTGACTGAACAGTAGAAATAACAAAACATTCTTCCTTTTAGGATCATGATTTTGCAATTTATTTGCTATGATTTTCTGGTTTATTTTAAAGACACTCTGCCATTTTAGTGTTATGGGTGCAGTTTGGGTATTTTAAATTTGCTTGATTTTTGACATCCTGTTTTTAAAATAAAAATTCCGACTAAATCTAGGGACCCTTTACTGTGGTCATCGTGTGCAAAGAGACTGCCGCTGAAATGCATGAAAATGATTTGCAGTATTTCCCTGTCGATGTCCACTAAGCCCGGCATTACTGAATTTTGGGGGAGGGGGAGCTTCATGGGTGGAGAGTGGGTGTTCTTGTGCTGTCCAGGCTTGCGCTTTATGATTAGCGCACCCTGATTGGATAATACGGTCACAGGCTTAAGTCAACGTGGACTCCAGCGTTTCAATGACTCCATATGAATGCAGTTGTCCAATATACAGATAAGGGCAGGAACTCTCTGTTGAATAAACTAAATGTGTAATTATGGGTCAATATTCACAGCGATTAAACCAGTCACGAGAGGCTTCTGGCTAGTTAAATCTGCTGGCATTCAGAGCCCTTAGCCAAGGTAGTGTTTCTGTCAGCTCTGACCGCTAGAGCCGTAGCTGGCTATTCTGTGGGACGGGTACACATATCCATTTAAGTACAATTTGCAGCACTTTACCGCCTAGACCAGTGGTTCTTAAATCTGTCCTGGGAGACCCCCCAGCCGTTGGGTTTTCAAGATATTCCTAATGAATATGCATGAGAGAAATTTGCATGCCTTCTACCTACTATATAGGCAAATCTGACTCATGCATATTCATTAGGGATATCTTGAAAACCCAACTGGCTGGAGATCCCCCAGGAGAGGTTTAAGAACCACTGGTCTAGAGCAGGGGTAGACAATTCCGGTCCTCAAGAGCACAGGCAAGTCAGGTTTTCAGGATAGCCACAATGAATATGTATGAGATGGATTTGCATGCACTACCTTCCTTGAGATGCAAATCTATTGTGGATATGCTGAAAACCTGACCTACCTGCGACTCTTGAGGACTGGAATTGCCTACCCCTGGCCTAGCTTAACCAGCCAAACTGGACCTCATAAAACTCAGTCTATCTTTGTCTGGTTTACTTAAGCGGCTGAATGCCAAGTATTGGACGTGGCCTGGCTTTGATATTGAGGCTTCGCGCCGGCAATGGCCAAAATACACAGACTATTGCCAGCCGAATAAATGGGAAGTTCTCCGACTGGGAGAAAGTGACTAGTGGTGTACCCCAGGGCTCGGTACTTGGGCCGATCCTTTTTAATATTTATATCAATGACCTGGAAAACGGAACATCCAGTGAGATCATCAAGTTTGCAGACGACACAAAACTCTGCCGGGCAATCAGATCGCAGGAGGACAGTGAGGAACTCCAGAGCGATTTGTGTCGGTTAGAAACATGGGCGGAGAAATGGCAGATGAAGTTCAACGTGGAGAAATGCAAGGTAATGCATTTAGGCAGTAAAAATAAGGAATACGAGTACAGAATGTCAGGTGCAACTCTGGGAAAAAGTGAACAGGAAAGGGATCTGGGTGTACTGATAGATAGGACCCTGAAGCTGTCGGCACAATGCGCGGCAGCGGCAAATAAGGCAAATAGAATGTTGGGCATGATAAAGAAAGGAATCTCGAGTAGATCGGAGAAAGTTATAATGCCGCTTTATAGGGCAATGGTCAGACCACACTTGGAATACTGCGTCCAACATTGGTCTCCCTACCTAAAGAAGGATATAAAACTGCTGGAGAGGGTGCAGAGACGAGCAACCAAACTAGTGAAGGGTATGGAGAAACTGGTATATGAGGATCGACTTAAAACACTGGGATTGTTCTCCCTTGAGAAAAGGAGACTGCGTGGGGATATGATCGAAACCTTCAAAATACTGAAAGGAATCGACAAAATAGAGCAGAAAAAACTATTTACATTGTCCAATTTGACACGGACAAGAGGACATGAAATGAAGCTAAGGGGGGGCAAGTTCAGGACTAATATCAGGAAGTTCTGCTTCACACAGAGAGTGGTTGACATCTGGAATACTCTCCCAGGGGAGATTATTGCGGAATCGACAGTCCTAGGCTTCAAAAGCAAACTAGATGCATATCTCCTTGAGAGAGGCATATAAAGATATGGTTGGCTATAAAATAAGCCAGGTGTATACCTGGCAGGGCCTCCGCATGTGCGGATCGCCGGACTTGATGGACCGAAGGTCTGATCCGGAGATGGCGCTTCTTATGTTCTTATGTACTCTCCCCTTTAGCAACTTAATTTCACCACGTTTAGGCCAGATCTGCAACGGGAGCCCACATTTAAGTGTGAATGTCCAGAGCGTCCGTACTTCTGCAGGGAAGTGGCAGAAGAGTGACTAAGCGCTATTCCGTGAAGGGTGAATGGTTAGGGGCAGCCACTTTAAGTTACACAAACTCTTGTTACATTCAGGTGTCTACTGTTATGTCAGATCTATGGCTGGTGTAATTTTAGGCAGCCCCATATTTGTTTGGGGTCCAGATGCCCATCTCTGTGCTGCATCAATGGCCCCCAGTTATAGAATTATCCCCTGACTTCATTCCTCCCCTAACCCAGCCCACAAACACATGGGCAATATCAAGAATAATAATGTAAGACATTTGCCCATTTAGGAGGGTCATATAATAAGAATTCCCAATATTTCTAAACAATAAAAGTTGAATATAATGAAAGCCACACATTGCATACAGACAGTTTTCGAGTGCCGCTCAATGACTTTCCCAGGCCTGGGCCGTCTGTCATCCCGATTAAAATGGAAGGCTCACTTCTATCACTAACACTTACCTTATCTGGCTCTTCAGATGGAAATTCACATTTTATGTTTGCAATTACATATGACTTACTAGAATGTTCAATCTATGGTCTGTCCACAGTCATTAAATTCGTCTGGGTTGAATAAACCGATATCGATCTGGAATTAACCAAATCAACTGATTTATTGGGGGTCTGTTTAGCTTCTCTTTTCTCTGAACAGAGAACTGTAGAAACGTATTCATTCAGTGACAGGATCCATGTGTAAAAGATTGTCCTAGTTTGAGCCTTTGTGGCTAAAGGTGGATTTCCGTTCTGTGTCCATGGGGAAAAAAGCAGGTCAACATGTCAATAACACGTGCATGCCATGATTCTAAACATGTGTTATAGGCCATATTAGCACCTTTGTTACAGAATTTATCCCTTTTATTTTTATACTTCTTCATATTACATAGAAACATAGTTATCAATTTGGGCTATTATAAGGATGTTATTTTAGCACAGATCCAGTTTTATGCAATGAGATCAGTTCGATAACTTCCCCCTTAGTTCAAGAAAAGTCTCTAGAAATTGACATCATTCCTATAGATAATCAAAGTGAGCCAAGTCAGATGATGTTGGCTCTTATTGGTGGAATGAGGCATTATGACATCATAGTATCAGTTCTGGTTACCAGAGACGGAATCTTTTCACATTAAGGGGGGAAGTTATCACAGGTCCTATTTTATACAAGACCTAGTTACTACTAGGGGAATCTCTTTATTCTCATTCCAAGTTTCGTTATAATTTGGTATACTGACCATCACAAGTATCTGCCAGGTTTACAATACTAAAATTTATAAAACAAAAAAAAATTAAATCAAATAAGTCAACATTAAAAGGATGCATTTCAAAAAGATTTCTGGGCAGAACTTTATCTTATCAGGCTGGTTTATTTCTGAATTCAATCTCCTATCAAATGTTTAGAAGATCTGTGAAGACTTATTTATATGATAAATTTGTTTAACAAACTCTAGTTATTTGATGGATATATTTCTGTCTGGCAGATCTTCTTGATGTATAGCGGGTTATAAATAAAATGTTATTATTATTGCTAACTGGGATCAGGAGTAAAAAACTATGCCTTAATGGTACCCACGAATATAAACTGTGTGAAATCCTTTTAGAAATGTAATATAACAGGTGAAATCCAACCTGCATTCTTTCATAACAATGTCAGTAAGAGACAGCGTCCTCTCCTTTTGTTAACTTACACTGCTGGCAGTGCCCTGCAATAAAAAAGGTGACAGGTCTTAGGATTTGACAGAGCTAAACACATCCAATGTGCATCCTTAATAAGAGGTATTTGGAGGCAGCACAGTGTCTATGTATCGATATGGCGTGGCTTTGCTCACAGTTTCTGGGGCCCTGCGCTACTGTCACAGTTCAGTATGCTTTCTTGTCAGATCTTCTCCATAATTGGTGGCCTGACTCCCAACAAACATCCTCCAGTTCTCCAGAATCTCAGCTTTAGTTAATATTTCATCCTGCAAAAGAAGAGACCTTTTAAAATTCTGGCCCACTGTGAAAAGTGAAGGTGACCTGGAAAAGGAATGTTACTTCCACTGATTCCACAGGGGCTCCTGTGGTATGGATTATTTCTCTGACCCCACTCAGTGCCCTTAAACACAGTCTTGGGTTGAACAATCAATGCTAGAGTGAGGGTAGGGACAAGACTCTCCAACCAAGTCTCTCGGACTGGCTCATTTTAGATAAAATCAGAAGCCAGTTGGGTTACTAGAAATCAGAATTTTCCATTTTTAGACCTTGCATTTTGATACTCATGTCTCTGCTAAAGCCTCTAGTCTATCTTGTGATTTGGTTATTTCTTTCATACTTCATCTCTCTTCTCTCAGAAAAAAAGTCTTTCTTTTTTTTTTTTACTGAGAAAAATGTGTTCCCTTCACTCACCACTTCATTTGAAACCATTGGTTCATACTCTGATCATTAACAGAATAGATTACAGTAATTCTTTTATTAGCTGAACATTCATTTGAAACAGACATCTGCAACTGCAAAGCAGAGTTCTAAAATTATTGTAGAAGTCAAAGCACTGGCTACCCATCTCGAGCAGGATCAAATGAAAGATATTCATTTTGGCCCAGTACTGAAAGTGGTAGGTACCTTATTTATGTCGGACTCAAATATGAGATGCTTGGCTTCAGTTTGTGCATGATCATAGCCCTGCGGGAGAATCCAGTGTTGGATTTCATCTTTATCCATTTTTCCATCCTTGTTTAGATCCCGGAAATCTGAAAACTGCTCCCGTTCATTTGAGACCCACTCGGGTTCTGGTCCCCCATCTTCATGTGCAAACATATCCGCTGCAGAAGTAAAAGGGTTGTCAGTCATGGATCCTTATTTAGCCAACGTCTATTGCAGTGGGCTTGTAATTGCCTCAAGGTAAGCTTCTTTCAGGTACAGGTGGGATTTTCCTGTCTCCAGAAGGCTTACGATTTTCATTTGTACCTGAGCAAATGGAGGGTTAAGTGACCTGTCCAAGGTCATAAGGGTTAAAAAAACCCTAGTTCCCAACCAACTAGGATAAACCTGCTGTCGGAAAACATGCTTTACTAATACTGTTAATCATTTCTGGAATGCTACTAGACTTGTGCAGTGCTGTACACATGATATGCGGGTACTTTCTCTGTCCCTAATGGACTCACAATCTGGGGCGATGGTGGTGGGAATTGAACCTACTTCCCCAGGATCATAATCTGCTGTACTAACTCTTCCACTCCTCCATCCCTCAGTTTGGCTAAAGTTACATCAGGGATTCCATAACATGGGTATTTTTAGCCAGATTTGGGGAAGGCAGTCCAGGGGTCATGTTTTAGGTGGGCTCCTAAAATAACCAACATTGAGTGAACCTTCAAATCTATGCGCATGAATTTCCAGCAGATTTTAATTCACACAAAGCAGGTACAAAAGGCCAGTGACATTAACACTAATGCAATCAGTATGAACACATAAAACCTATTCTCCGTGCAGCCTCTGAACTGTAGGACGCTCAGGTGTCAGACAAACAACAAGGCACCATTCTGCTGAGTGAATTTTAGTTAGCAAGCACCAGAAGTAGTGCACTAGGGTTCAGCCATGTTTTCTTTTTAGGAAGAAAGAAGCAGAGATATCGAGGATGACTTTCAAAATGCATGCTTCAACAAATGATGACAGAACCCATGAGGGAAGAAGCAATGCTGGATCTGGTACTCAAAAATGGGGAACGTGTCTCTAGCATCCGAGTTGGTGCCCACTTGGGCAGTAGTGATCATCAAACGATTTGGTTTTAAATAAAAGCGAAAGTGGAGGGTAACCACACAAAACTCAAAGTCCTGGATTTTAAAGGTTCGGAATTGAGTAAAATGAGGGAGTACCTGAAGAAAGAGCTGATAGGATGGGAGGGAAAGGGAGTACACTCAAAGCGGTTTAAATAAAGGGTACTTCAATCATTAGGATGGGAGGATGTAAGAGAAGTGGAAAAATAGTGGTACAAGCTGAAAGGATATTGAGGGAGCTCAGAGAGGTTCTGGCGGGTCTTCTTAAAGATTTGTTCAATAGCTCCTTAGAGGCGGGAGAGGTTCCGCAGGATTGGAAAAGAATGGATGAGGTCCCACTTCACAAAAGTGGATGCAAAGATGAAGCGGGAAACTTCCACCAGTAAAGACAGAGTATGATGGCAGAAGAGGGCCGGCGGCCCAACAAGTCTGCCCACTTCGGTTGTTGGAAAAATAATGGAAGTGTTGCTGAAAGAAAGGATAGTGAATTTCCTATAATCCAGTGGGTTACAAAATCCGAGGCAACATGGCTTTACTAAAGGGAAATCGTTCCAAATGAATCTGACTGAATTCTTTGACTGGGCGACCAAAGAATTGGATCGAAGTTGTGCGCTAGATGTAATTTACTTAGATTTCAGCAAAGCTTTTGACACGGTTCCGCATAGGAGGCCCTTGAATAAACTCGATGGGCAGAATTTAGGGCCCAAAGTGGTGAAATGGAATAATCACTGGTTGATATACAGATATTTGCTCAGAAGGGAAGGTGAGTAGTGGACAGTGTTGGGGCCAATATATTTGTGAGCAACATTGCTGAAGGATTTGTCTTTTTGCAGATGATACCAAGATTTGTAACAGAGTGAACACCCTGGAGGGAGTGGAAAACACGAAAAAGAATCTGAAAAAGTTAGAAGAATGGTCTAATGTTTGGCAACTAAAACTCAATGCAGAGGGATGCATCTGGGGAGTAGAAATCCGAGGGAGATGTATGTACTGGGAGGTGAGAAGCTGATATGCACGAGTGAGGAGAGAGACCTTGGGGTGATAGTGTCTGAGGATTTGAAGGTGACGAAACAGTGTGACAAGGTGGTGGATGTAGCCAGAAGGATGGCATAACCAGCAGAAGGAAGGGGGTGTTGATGTTCCTGTACAGGTCATTGGTGAGGCCTCACCTGGAGTACTGTGTTCAATTTTGGAGGCCGTTTCTGGCTAAGGATGTAAAGGGACTTGAAAAAGTCCAGAGAAAAGTGATTAGAATGATATGGGGCTTGCGCCCAAATACATACAAGAAGTGATTGGAAGTCCTGAATATGTGTACTCTTGAGAAAAGAAGGATCAAGGCAAAATATGATACAAATGTTTAAATACTTGAAAAGTATTAATATAAAACAAATCTTCTCCAGAGAAAGGAAAATGGGAAAAGTAGAGGGCATGAACTGAGGTTGCGGGGTGGCAATCTTAGGAGTAATGTTAGCAAATTCTTTTCATTGAGAGGGTGGTGGATGCCTGGAATGCCTTCCCGAGGGAGGTGGTGGAGATGAAAACATTGGCGGAATTCAAAAAAGCGTGGGATGAACACAGAGGATCTCTAAGTAGAAAACAAACCAAGGCCAGTACTGAGCAATCTTCCACGGTCTGTGGTTTGTTTTAGGATAGGCTGGAGTGGGCTTCATTGGCAACTCCAGCAGTGGGAACCGAAAGACTTCTATGGTCCATTGCCCAGAAATATTAAAGAAAAGACAATTTAATCAAGCATGACTATTGGGCAGACTGGATGAACCGTTCAGGTCTTTATCTGCCGTCATTTACTAAGTTACTATGCAATCTGCCCTACAACATTAAGAGCAGGATTCTCAGAAAATTTTGCCGAACGTTAGGCACCCAAATTGCGCCTATTAGCACCTAACTTAAGTGTTCTAATTGGTTTTAAGTGGCATAATAATTGGTTGTGCCGTTAAAAACTCATTTTCAAAGAATTAGGTGCAGCTAGGCAGCCTCCAGGACCAGTGCCTGGGAGCCTAGTGAAAATGAAGAGCAGAAGTGGGCATGTTTAGAGGGTGGCACCGCTGGCCACGATTGGTGCTGGAAATGTAGGCTGTAAAACCCTGGTCTATATTTCTGGAAGCAGTGCCTGTCCGTGATTGACACGCGGCACGTTCTGCTTTCAGAATCAGCCCCTAAATGTACATTGCTCTGTAAATTGCGCAAAACAACTATATATTCTAATTGAAGTACTTTTACCACCTGTTAGGGCAAAAGCTCAGTAAGCAAATCCATTTTTCAAGCATGAATTTAATTTAATCCAAACCATTGCATTGTTTATTTTAATAAGATGGCATGTTCTGTCAATTTGATTTTATCATACTTGTCAATGTAATGTATTCAACAGTTCAACCCTCTATTCTGCTCTGGATAGAAGAAGCAGAAGCGCCCGTCCCACAGTAACAAATGCTGACAACCACCTTGTAATTATACGTCTCGATTATTTTAGTCATACATTGAAAGCATTCAGCTCCTGAGACTAATGACCAGAAAAGCTCTGTCAATGCACTGGTATTGCTCCTAGCTGTGATCTAAAGGCAGCCGAAGGATTCGCGTGAATCTGCTATCTGGGCTCCTTTTCGACTCCCCCCCCCCTAAAAAAAACAACTCAAGCACTACATATCTTCCAAAGCCGCAATATCTTTTTTTTTTTCTTACTGCTGTGCAAAGAACATTCAAGATCAACCCCTAAATCAAATTACTTTTCATCTCAACGTTACTAAAGCCACAAGAACCTGTCATTATAAGGGAAATACAGCGTGGGTAGCATGCCGTCTGCAGCAGAGCATTTCTCACATACACGCGCACACACTTCCACTTCACCTCTGTGGCGCTGACAGCAGGAACACTGATAAACACCTCCTGTGACACAAGTTGGACCAAAGACACATATTGTGTTTGCCAAAAGGCGATTAAAGATCCTGCATCGCTTATAAAACCATTTCTTAATGCTTCACGTCATCACATACAATAGAACTCAATTATGAATCTATTCTAGGTATGCTCGTATGCTTTCAAATGAGCCGATATGAAGTACAGGGAGCAGCAGTTCTGGCACAGATGTAGATATGATATTTACGCAGCGGTACACAGCACAACACAGCGAGCTGAGGTGGGAAGTACGAGGCCAAAGGTGTAATGACCACAATCAGAAAACAGACCATTATTCTTTCTGTGCAATTTTAATAGCAACTGGTAATATAAATTTCAAGTAAATATATGTGTCCTAGAAAAATGCTTTGGGGTTTTTTTTGGCCAGGTACTAGTGACCTGGATTGGCCACTGTGAGAACGGGCTACTGGGCTGGATGGACCATTGGTCTGACCCAGTAGGGCTATTCTTAGGTTCTTATGAGACTGCCATGAAGCAGTAAAACTTGCGCATTTAGGGCCCCTTTTATAAAGTCACAGTAGCGATGTTGGCGCAGTAAATGCACCGAAGCCCACTCAATTCCTATGGGCCCCTTAGTGAGAAATTGGGTATTGGGTCCAGGCTTGAACATGAGCTATCCAAAATGTTATTATATTCACAGAAAGGCTGAGCTGTAGAACATTGCTAGGGAAATGGTTCTCCAGCCGCTGGTCACGATTCAGAGCTAAAACCGCAACATAAAGAAATTTTTTTTGTAGAAAACAGATGATTATAAGTGCACAGCAAACACCACTGTAATATTGGGTCAAATATGACTAACAATTCACACATCACATCAACAATGAAAAATACCCCATTGAAAACAAAGGAAAAAAGGAGAAGAGTGTCCCATGTGAAAAAGTGCTGATTCACGAGCACAAGCACCAAACGTAGCTCCAGACTAAGTGAATGCATCCGACGAGGGCTTCTTCAGGGATCTGTCGTGACAATCGAGTCCACTGAGACTCATATTTGTCTCAATATTAATGCCTGCTGGCACTTAACAATCACCGACATCTCCACTTCTACCCAAAACATTTTTTTATTTAAATTGTAGTTTGAGCTCTGAATCATGAATTGTGGTTGGAGAATTGTCCCCTACATCTAGGGGAGCTATTGTTTTTGTGATTATCAAGTTTCAAGTTTAATTAAAATTTGATAAAAACACTTATAAGAAATTTCTAAGTGATTTGCAATGTAAAAATAGGCATCTTGAAACATATAAACGCCAGAAAGGATAAAAGGGAGGATAAAAGGAAGAACTACAATTTTCTTAGAAAAGCACATAAATGGGGAAGAGCATTAGGGAAGGGATTAAGAGCAGTCTTAAATGTGACAAAGATTGTGGGGAAGTGGACCGATCAATCAAATTATTCTTGTTATTTTTCAAAAGCGTCTATATAGAGAAAGCTTTTGAGGGAGCCTTTAAATCTCTCCAGTATGGTTTCTTCTCTAAGGTAAAGTGGCAAATAATTCCATGTTTGGGGAGTGGTAATCAAATAATTTCAACATGCCTTGTATTTACAATTTTCAATGAAGGAATAGATAGAAGGTGCTGGTTTGTGGATCTGAGTCTCCTCGGAATCGCATGAGGTATTAGAAGCTTATCCAAAAATGCTGGAGGACTATTTTTATAAGTGATTCTGTTCAAAATTGGTAACCAGTGAGCTTTTTTGAGGAGTGGAGTGACATGGAGTTTGCAATTATTTTTATTGAGGTGTTTTGGATTATTTGTAAGAGCCTCATTTCTTTCTGTGATATGCCTTGGTAAAGAGAGTTACAGTAATCTAGTTTCAAGATAAGGGAGTGAAGAGGACATTTCGAGCCAATGGTTTTAAGACCTATGAAAATGACCCAGTCATCCGTAGCTTAAAGAAACTATTTCTAACAACTAAACTAATTTGATCATGATAACAGAGTTATCTTAGATTCTTCCCTATTTCTGTTTCTTTTGTGTCTGGACTTGGTTGCATATCTGGTAGACCTGACGCTTGTCTGCATGGATGATAGCCTTGTTTGGCAAATCTGGTTTTCAAGAACCACAAGTAGTTCAAGTTTTCCGGATATGCACAATGAACAGATATAGTCATGTGAAAAAATTAGGATACCCCATGAACTATTCAGTTCTTTCTTAAGAAATGTTCAAATCTTTTTTTTTTTTTTTTTTTATATCTAGAAAAGAAAGAGATGTAATTGCAGGTAAACAACAATAATTTTCCTCGATTTACTCATGAAACAAAAGACTAGATCTGCATAAAATGGACATAGTGTAGGCAGATTTCTCTCATGCAAACTCATTTGTACATCCTGAAAACTGACCTGCCTGTGGCACTCGAGGACCGGAGTTGCTGCTCCCTGCCGTCTGCTGCTTTTGCTACCATTCCTTCAGTTCTCGTTACAAAATTGTTTCAAAGTGTGAAAGATTCTGCTTCAGATAACGATAAAAGATATGACCTATCTATAGTTTAAAACCTTCCAAGCCTTCACTAGAGCATCTTGAATGTGCTGCATTCTCTGTCCTGAAAGTGGAATAATGCAGCTCTTAAAAGTGAAAAGAACACTTCAGAGTAATTCAACTGAAGTGTTTGTCAAGACTTGAGCACAATAAAACCTGGTCCTCTGAAGTTTAAGAAAGGAAAACACATTACAGTGAGAGAAAGCCTAGTTTTGATGCTTACTGATTAGGATTTGCAGGTAGTTAGGACAAATTCATGGAGGGTCATTTTCGATAGAACAACTAAGTCTAATTTGGACATTTTGAGGAAAAAACATCCAGAAATCTAATAGAGAAAATGTCCATTTTTAAAACAAAAGATGTATAACCCTGCAGACTCAGCAGTTGCCAATAAGTCCAATATATAAAAAATGATCTATAATTAGATCATTTATAAAACAGCCAGAGGTCTATCTTTTATTTTTGAAAATGACCTATGAAGATGTTTTGATCCTTAGTACATCTATCTTTTATGCCCATTTTCAAAAATAAAAATGTCCACATGAAAACCTCACAAAAGCAAGTTTTGCAGACATACCCAAATACCTTGTCTGATCGTGGCAGGGGAATCCCCATCAGCTGAGCTAGTTTTGGGGATTCCCCCTGCCAGGATCAGCTGAACTGGCAAAGAGATTCCTCTCTCCCTCCCTCACAGGCACCGATCCCCAAATAAAATAGGAGCCGCTAAGCCCTACACATTTTCCCCTGACATCCCTGGACCCCCCTCCCCTTCGCGATTTTGAGCCAATCAGGGCCTTAGGCCCCTCCCACTGCAAAGCGATTTTCATGTGAAACTGCCAAGTCTACCGAGGGAGGTGGGAGTCTAGTTTCTGCTTAGTGGAGCAGATTCAGGAAAACACCTCTTTCTGAAGAATGTATCCCTGTCTCAAGAAACATAGGGGGCTCAAGTCAGAAATTCCAAATCTCAGGGAAATCCAGAAGACCTGAAAACTTCACAGTAGTGTTTCTTCCATTATGAAATGTTTCCATAAAGATGTTCATGAATAAGAAATTACGAGAGCTGAATTTTATATGGATTTGCTTCCATGGCTTGTAAATTATCTAATTCTATACCAGGATATATTTAGGGCTTCTGACTTCAGGTATAACCAGGGGAAAAAACATCATGGAACGCTGGCAATGGCCTCGAAGAACTGAGCAGGGCTTCAGGGCATCTCTTCCCTTCTCCACCAGCTGCTGAGCTCAGAGCCTGGGGTTGCTTCCTCTAGCCCACAGGTGTCGAAGTCGGTCCTCGAGGGCCGCAATCCAGTCGGGTTTTCAGAATTTCCCCAATGAATATGCATTGAAAGCAGTGCATGCACATAGATCTCATGCATATTCCCAGTGCGGAATCCACCGTTCTAGGATTTACGAGAGGCAGAGGGATATGGGTAACTAAAATTATGCCAGATGTACACCTGGCTGGGCCTCTGCATGTGCGGATCGCCGGACTTGATGGAATGAAGGTCTGATTCGGAGATGGCAGTTCTTATGTTCTATATATCAACAAATTTAGAGATCACTCCAAAGGATTTAGTGACCTATTTTCGGGATAAGATTTCTAGAATTATAAGTGATTTAGAGAATGAAAGACATCGATTCGTCAACACTTCTACTACAGCATCAATGGAGACTGTAATTGTTGCCTCTAATGGGATTTCAGTAGACTGGGTTTAGTCTTCTTTTTCTCCAGTAGATGCAGAGCTAGTGGAAGATTACTAAAGAAGTTTGCAAAAGGTTCCTCTCAACTGGATCCATGTCCTGACAAATTATTGGGTTTTGGCCAGGTACTAGTCACCTGAATGGGCTACTGAGCTTGATGGACCATTGGTCTGACCCAGTAAGGCTATTCTTACAATGCCTTCATAATTTCTGCTTTTTTTTTACAAATTTGATTAATAATTACTACTGGAAGCGAATATGCCCAAGTAATTAGGGCATATCATATTATACCTTCATTAAAAATGATAAAATATTTGACAGTTTAAATATTTCCCAATTCTTAGAGTTATCTAAAGACTATATAGCCAAAAGGACAACATTGTTGGTTAAGTTTAGTACTGAAATAGAAAAACAAGCTATTCTTAAACTATATTTTGCTAATAAAAATGCACTGTTTTGTGGGCAACAGCTACATATATTTCCAGATGTCTCTAAACAGACACAGTACACAACTTAAGATTCGTGTCTTGGCTGTGGGAGCTTTATTTTTTCTGAAGTTTCCATGTAAATGTTTGGTGATTTATCAGAATAACAAGTATGTTTTTGTTGATCCAGCTCAATTAGAAATATTTCTTCAAGATAAACCTAAACTAGATATGTGACCTGTAACTAATGCAGAGGTTGAGAATGAGTGAGTCATTTAAAATATATTTTTGCCTGACATGAGAAGTTTATGATATTTTCTTTTTAATTGTGGGACTCCTTCAGGAGATAATCAGCCCTAATAATGTGGACTTGATATATACTTTTAAGGTTATTTTTATTTTGTACCTTTTTTTGTAATTACCTGAAGTTGTTATTTGTTGTAATAACTGAATAAATTGATTTTTATTTATTTATTTATTTTTTTTTAAAGATAAAATATTTTGACACTCACCAGACAGGGCTCAAGAAAAATCCTGGTTTCCTATCGCACTACAAACCATGAAATTTTACTGCTTTGCCACCTTCTTATCACCTATCCATATCTCTCTGTCTCTCACCTACCCAGCCCTCTTTATCTTTCACTTTGCCCATCCCTCCCTCCTGTTCTGAGACTATCATTGGAATTTTTTCTATTTCACTTATACTGAATATACTGGTATTTGTCAACATTTGCTTATTTCTGATTGAAGAAAAATGGTTGCTTTCAAAAGCTAATCAGACAATGCACTAAGTTAGTCCAATTATCTTTTCTTCCTTTTGTTTTATTTCTATATATTTATTACCTTTATTGAAGGGTTCCAATTTGGGCCCTAGCCTATGCTCTAATAGTCCATGTCTTGCCAAGATGGTAAAGACTGTGGTAGGGTTACAATTACAAGGGTTATTTAGATCAGAGTCGGATATTAGATGGCAGCCAATAAGGATTTCATATGGAAACAAGTTTTGTTGACTTCATTCAGGATGAATCTGGACAGGGGTATTCCAGCTACGGTTAGGTAAATAAACCCGGCGGCAACATTTGACCTAGATGAGAGAGTGGTGCTAAACGGAATTTGATCGAAGGAAAGAAAAGTGAGAGTGGCATGTCCTGGAACCCGTCCTGTTCAATATATTTATGAGCAATATTTCTGAAGGATTAGAAGGAAAAATGTGTCATGGGAGTAAAAATCCAAATGAGCTGTATACACTAGGTGGTGAGAAGCTGATATGCCCAGACTAGGAGAGGGATCTTGGTGTGAGAGTGTCAGAGGATCTCAAGGCTGTGACGTGTGACAAAGTGGTGGCCATTGCCAGAAGGATGCTGGGCTGCATAGAGAGAAACGTTGCCAGCCAAAAAGGTGAGGTATTAATGCCCCTGTACAAGTGGTCGGTGGAGTCCCACTTGGAATACTGTGTTCAGTTCTGGACTAAAGGATGTAAGACAAAGACAAAGAGAATGATATCGGGATACCTGAATATGTTTACCCTAGAAGAAAGAAGGGATAGAGGAGATTTGACATTTAAATATTTGAATGGTATTCATCTACAAACAAATCTTTTCCAGAGACGTAGAAGCAGTAAAACTAGAGGACATAATATGAGGTGGTAGATTTAGGAGTAATGTCAGGAAATACTTTTTCACATAGACAAACAGTGACAGAGTTAAAAAATGTTTCAGGTAGATACAAAGGATCCTTAAATGGAAAGAGACGGTATTTGCACAAAACTCAACAGGGTTTTGGGTTGAATTTCAATTTTCACTTAATGTAGTTTTGATACGAGCTTTTCACTTTTCCTTTCAAATGGTTTTTCTGAGTTCTTGGTATTATACTATGACAAGCAGTATAGCAAATTCTCCCAATAGACAAACTAAGGATACCAAAAACCTCAGATAGATTTCATTAACTGATGTTTGTTGCATTAGTTCATATGTATTTTATATTTATTATTCAGCATTTTACTGTATTCCTCCTTGTATGCCTTTGGTAGAATCATATATAAAAAATATTGAGTATGGAAATGTTTGTAATCCACTGTCTGGCCTTACAATAAACCTCCCACTGACTTTTTAAAGATGAAATAAATTACCACTGACCAATATATTCATCTTGATCCACAAACCCATCTCCATTCTTATCAACATCCTCCAAGGTTTCCTAGAAAATAAATGATTTGCAGTATTTCACTTCATTGATATGAACATGGCCAAACAGAACCCCCAAATCCGAAAAATGGCCCGTGTTCAGTCTATGCCACATTTGTTATACATTTTTTGCTACTGTAAATTTTAGTTTGTATACCTCTACACCATTTATGAATAAATTATATTACAAGATCATCAGTTCCACTTTTTTTGCCTTTTGACCAGAATTGCACACAATATTCAAGGCACGGTCTCACCATAGAGCGATACAAAGGCATTAAGATATTCCCCCTTCTATTCCTTACATTCTGGGTTTTTCTTAGCCAACGCTGCACACCCAAATCCTTTCCTGAGTGATGAGACATAGAATTTCTATGAGCCTCAGAACTACAAACACTAGTGTGGCTTTGTGAAGGAGGGGGATAATGTGGAACCCAGCATCATGTAGCTATAATTTAGGTCATTCCTGTCTATCTGCTTTACTTTGCACTTGTCCATATCAAATTTAATTTGCCATTTGGAAATGGATATGGAGGTCTGTATCAGCACCAAGGGCTCCTTTTACGAAGGTGCGCTAGTGTTTTAAGCTGCTCAAGAGGAGGCGGTAGTGGCTAGCGCACGCTATTCCACGTGTTAAGGCCTAACGCGCCTTCGTAAAAGGAGCCCCAAATGTGGAAGACTTCAAGCACATGTGACATCTAATTCAAAGAACTTCAAACACTATGATGACTCGTATTTGATTATTATGAAATGCTTGTGAACAGTTTTGGAGGTTCTTAAAAGCTTCCATCATAAAGTGTATGTTCCAGGTGAACATGCACTGTTATTGAGAAAGACATGGGGGAAGCCACTGCTTGCCCTGGATCGGTAGCATGGAATGTTGCTACTCTTTGGGGTTCCGGAATCTTGCTCTTCTTTGAGATTCTGCATGGAATCTTGATACTCTTTGGGGTTCTAGAACCTTTGGTTACTCTTTGGGATTCTGCAATGTTGCTACCCTTTGGGGTTCCAGAATCTTGCTCTTCTTTGAGATTCTGCATGGAACCTTGATACTCTTTGGGGTTCCGGAATGTTGCTACTCTTTGGGGTTCCGTAATCTTTCTCTTCTTTTGAGATTCTGCCTGGAATGTTGATACTCTTTGGGGTTCCGGAATCTTGCTCTTCTTTGAGATTCTGCATGGAATGTTGCTACTCTTTGAGGTTCTAGAATCTTTGGTTACTCTTTGGGATTCTGGAATGTTGCTACTCTTTGGGGTTCTGGAATCTTGCTCTTCTTTGAGATTCTGCATGGAATGTTGTTACTCTTTGGGGTTCCGGAATCTTGCTCTTCTTTGAGATTCTGCATGGAATGTTGCTACTCTTTGGGGTTCCAGAATCTTGCTCTTCTTTTGAGATTCTGCCTGCAATGTTGCTACTCTTTGGGGTTCTGGAATCTTGCTCTTCTTTGAGATTCTGCCTGGAATGTTGCTACTTTTTGGGGTTCCGGAATCTTGCTCTTCTTTGAGATTCTGCATGGAACCTTGATACTCTTTGGGGTTCCGGAATCTCGCTACTCTTTGGGTTTTGGCCACCGTGAGAATGGGCTACTGGGCTTGATGGACATTTGGTGTGACCCGGTAAGGCTAATCCTTTCGTCACCTGTAAAGACTAATACAGGCAGCAACAAGAAGTAGCATCTGGTATGTCCTGCAAAAGATATCCATGAAAACCTTCAGTATTGTTCATCCTACAATTAAACAACGACATGACACGTCTTTAGAGATCAGGAGGTTGAACAAAAAGGAAGCTTATGATGTCATACCAATACAACGATCTCCTTCATGTGTTCAAATTCCTCTGGGTGAAGGAAAGATGTGAACTCGTCTCTGTTTGCAGCATGGTCCCCATCCAGGTCAGCTTTTTTAAATCTTCTTTCATCACGGGGCAGCATTTTCTTAAGACTGAACTGATCAGTGGCATCTTGGAATTCTGTCGGGTTAGCTGGAAAGAGAGGACAAAGCTGGGGGAGGATCTGAAATCGAAACCTTGCAGGTGACACATGACATTAAGGAAAAGAAAACCTGCTCCTTCTTCACAAAACAGAATTTTTAGAAACAAATGATTCTTATCTTTAAGGATTTTTGGTCTCTCTGCTGCATCTAATTAATTGTCCTCAGTGCAGCATGAAAATTAATACAACCATGAGAGCTACTTATGGCACCACTAAATGCACAGCCTGGTATCTAATACTCGGTGACAGACAATTCTGAAACAGTTCTGCAAGCGGCAAATTACCCTCTAGGAGGAGATTTTAAAATTTTACTTAAAACATTCTTATTTAAGGATGCATTTAATTGTCAAGAATGTGTGGGAGGGGCACGTGGGATCTCTTAGGGAGAGGAGGAGGAGGTAATGGATACTGCGAATGGGCCATTTGGCTTCCATCTGCCATCATGTTTCTATAAACTTGTACAATTACAGGTAGTTCACTTTAGAAATAAATCTCTGCGTTTTATAACACTCCTTATATTACACAGGATATCTTCCTTAATTGTTATATTAATCAGCCCCTATAAACATAATAGAATATTTCAAGTGAATTGCTCAGAGCACCACCTTCGTGCTCAATTAAAAGGGACCATCAAAGCACCTCACCATTCCATCAAGAGAGTTCTACATAGCTAAAATTTTAAGCATTACTCAACTACTTTTAATTACTTATCAGCATCAGTTTCTTGTTGGTGTACTGCTCTCAATGACGGCGTGCCTCTGCTTATAAAACTGGGATTGTTAAATCCCCAGCACCAGATATCGAGCTGACCCCTCGACTCGAGTTTCGCTAACATCAAGCTTCCTCAGGAGGGAACGCTGTATCTCCAACATATAAATGCTCACCGGGAGTAAGGCCAGATGCCAGCATTCCTCCTCCCAAAGGTCACCCAGATCCCAAAGGACAATGTTTCTATAATCCTAAAGCTCTATGACCTCACAATGCAGGTGTAAAGAGCCTTAGCCTATAGGAAGAGGAGATGCAAATGTTAAGAGCCTTAGCCAATAGGGAGAGGAGATAGTGGATGCTGCGGATGGGCAGACTGGATGGGCCATTTGGCCTTTATCTGCCGTTATGTTTCTATAACCATAAAGTTCTATGACCTTACAATACAAGGGTTAAGAGCCTTAGCCTATAGGGAGAGGCAGAAATAGTGGATGGTAAGATTGGAAAGACTGGATGGGCCATTTGACCTTTATCTGCCGTCATGTTTCTGTATGGGACATGAACAAGATGGAAGCGTTTATAAATGCCAGCATCATGTAGATGGGTGAAGATGTTATTTTAATTTTATGATGCAAATGAGAATGTACAGTATTGTCTTTTGATGTGTACATTAAGTTTGTAATCTGCCTAGAAACAAATTGATAGAACCAAAACCAAATGTGATAAATAAATAAGACTTCTGGAGCAGCAAAAGGATAACAGGAATGGCTCTACTATTTTTTGGGGGGTGGGGGGAGAACAGCTGTCTGCACCTCCCCTCCTCTGAAAACATTTTTGGGATGCTGCTGGCTGGTTCTGTGCAAAGATCAGTTGCCACCATCAGTCCTTGATTCTAACACTGCCAAGGTGCAAAATGTCAACTCACCCAAATAATGCCCATATGTGGATTCCTTGTATTCTGTCCAGGAAATTTGATCATCTTCATTTAGGTCATAGTCTTTCCAGACTTTAGCCACATTTTCATAGATGTATCGTGTCTGAACTCGTTTGACCCAGGTTTTTAATTCTTCCATGGTGACAACTCCATCTTTGTCCTCATCTATTCTGTCCACAATTTTCCTGCAACACCGAAGACATGGATTATAATCTAAATACACATAAGAGATTCTGTTATCGAGCAGAAATGAACTGTCTTCTCATCTGCCAGGATGAGGAAGGAGCAAGAACTGATGCACCCCTGAAGCCAAGCCAACAATTGATGCCATTTTCTGTTCTATTCCCAGGGTTTTTGTTAGCAATTTGGAGGTCAGGAAAAAGCATTGCATAGAGGAAAAGAGAATGAATAACAGAACTTCAGAGGAGGAAAGTACAGAATCATTGCATATAGGTGCTGCCTGATGACTGTCATAGTGCAATTTAAACAGCTTTCTGGCAGCCTAAACTCAATGTATAACTTATCGATAGCGATACACTTGCGTTTCTGATTTAGGTTTGATATTCCTGGCAGATCCTTGCGGTTTTTCTCTCCTTGGTGGCAAGATGCATTTTCAGCCTGATACTATAGGGTAATTCTATAATGGCTTCAGGGCTAGCCTACGCCATTATAGATTATTCGTGTTTGTGCACCAAAATATATGCAAAGCCAATATCTGGCATGTGGCAGTGATGCAAGGAACTGGCAGGATTCTGTGAGCTGCTGTGTCCACTCGCAGGCCGGGCAGGATTAACCAATAGGCCAAGTAGGCATGTGCCTAGGGCCCGATGAAGGAGGGCATCAATATTATTTTTTCTAAACAGCGATGGGCCCCCCCCCCTCATCGACGGAAAGTAGGACAAGCAAGCAACGTGGGTAATTGTGCAAGCGGTGCTCGGGCGCATGGTGGGGCAGGGGGCCCAGTGTACTTGTGTGCCTAGGGGCCCTCGACGAATTAATCCTGCCCTGCTTGCAGGGCACCCTCTCAGTTACATGTTAAGCAACTCTGGTGCAGACATTAGGGAAACAGCATTTCCTGGGGTCACCAGCAGCCAGCTGGCATCTCCACCTTCCACAATGGACTCCAGGCTCATTCCTGGATTCCGGACAAACCTGCAGGAATGATTTCAGAGGGTAGAATCTGGCACCTTAAAAGCAAAGTCTGCCAAGCGTCAGCTCTCGGGGCCAGGGACAGAACCCCCGCTCTTACCCCAGCCTGTCTCGACTCTCCTCGGGCGTCAGCTGATCGAAGCTCTTGGCCTCTTCCTGTCCCAGAAAGGCTTCGTGGTCGTACTGGAAGCTGCCCTGGTCGTCGTGAAGTTTGGGCTCGGCTCGGACTCGCTCTTTGCGGCCAGTGGGTTTGGCCAAGGCGGTTCCGGCCCCGAGCAGCAGCGAACACAGCACGACCCGCAAGAGCATTCTCCTCTGCAGGACTCGGTGGTCCAGATCGAGGGGTCGGGGGTGGCTGCTTCCCCTATTGGTCGCAAAGAGGGCGGGGCTCCGCGGCCACGTTGCAGTGATCTGGCTCTGGGACCACCCCCTCCCTTCCCAAATCCACTCATTCCCCTCCATCTGTCCTGCTCCCAATGCCTCGGGCCATGCTAACCTATCCATCCAGTAACTAGTATCCGCCCCCTAACCATCCCTCCCTCCCTCCCTCCCTTTCATTCCTTTTACATCCACCTTCTCTCTCTCTCTCTCTCCTTTCCTCTCTAGCCAATCATTTCCCATTCATTCGATTCCTGTCTCCTCCTCCCTCAGCCCTTCCTAAATTCCCACCCCTCTGTGACAATGCCTTCCATCTCACCCTCCACCCCTCCTATCTATCCTCAGCCCATTCCTCCTTCCATTCTGCAGCCCTCCTTCCTCATTCCATTCTCTTCCCTCCTCCAACCCCCTTTCATCCCTGTTGTCTCCCAAGCTCGTCCCCTCTCCCTGTCTCATAGCCAGTCCCTCCATCTTTTCCATCCTAAATGTGCTCCTGCACTCTGTTCTTGAGTGACAAAGTGTGCAAAGCAGCTTTCTGCATTTTGCCTGGCATGTTAGTAGCAGAGTATCAAAATAAACACCTGTGATATGCCCCAAGGAGCTGTTTGTTTAAATAAAGCACAGGGAGCAGATGATTAGACTTCTGTTTCTTTGCATAAGTATCTGCTTCAAAGGAATAATATTTATTTCATTTTATTTAGTTGATCAAACTTACTCTTTCATCAGTAGCTCAAGGTGAGTTACATTGAGATACAAGAGGTATTTTGTTATTAGGGACTTAGCTCAGGGTGAGTTAATGACTTCTATAGTGCTACCAGACGCTCGTAGCGCTGTACAGAGTCCCTGCTCCAAAGAGCTTATACTCTAAACACATAAGACAGACATGGATAAGGGGAATGGTTAATTTGCTGGCTGGGTTGGAGGGCAGAACAGAGTACAGGACAATCAGGCCATCAGCAACACAGCAGAGGAACACCCGGGCGTGAGAAAGCAGTGATGTGGTTTAAAGGTATTGTATTTCAGTCTCGCAGTCCGGGTTCAGATGGGTCGCGAGGGGAGCGCTGCTGCCACCAGCGACTAGGGCTTATTTTCGGGGAATTATTTCTATAGCGCTACCAGTTGCACACAGCACTATACAGAGTCACAAAGAAGACAGTCCCTGCTCGATAGAGCTTACAATCTAAACAGACAAACAGGATGTCAATGTATTCACTAGGGTTGGGTACCCTAATGTTTTCAGGTTTCTTTGGTATTTTGGGTGGAAGCAAATGTAGAGTGGGCGCACTTTTCTTAAGAAGACTTTCTATTTGCATATAGGCACACTTTTGCCCAATGATCCACACGTTTGAGAACCGGTATGCGTATATGTACCATCAGGAAGAATTGCATAGCACATGTAAATATGCCCCTTAACATCAAACGACAGTCATTTGAAATGGTTCCACACCCCTACTATTTATTTGTTTTATTAATTTAAAATTTTTATACTGCACCTTCACAGTTTTCTAGGCAGGTTGATTAATTAACATTTTTTAATGTATTTATTTACAATATTTATATTCCAGATTATCAAAAGTCTAAGCAGGATACAAAACAGCATATACAATAAAAGAAGAAAGTTCAAGAGCCTCACAATACTTCTTAAGCATATTTAGTAGATCTGTTGCCAAACTGGATTCACAAAATGTTTCTTTAAACAAATATGCTTAATTCTTGAGGAAGAGAATTCCAGAATGTGCCAAAAAAGGGCAGCTTCCTTTGACGTAAGACTCCCCAAAAGCCTGAAAGTCAGCCTATTTCTTCCGGGTTTTAGCCTGTGTTCCCAAAGGAGCTCAGAGCATTTTCCCTATCTGTCCCGGTGGACTTACAACCTAACTAATGTACCTGGGGCAGTGGAGGATTCCGATCTTTGTGACTGAGTCTTGGCGGGCAACTGATTAACCACACCATCCTCATGCAAATGAAGTGATCAGACGCACGTCCCCTTACCGACTTCATGGATCGCTGCAGAGCGCTTCAGACGCATGCCTCCAGCCCATCCTCTTTGCCTGGAGATGTGATCCGCACATGCGCCTGCTCTCCACACAAGCTTGAGGTCAAAATGAAAGGGGGAGAGGTGGCTGCACTCGCTGGCCGCACGAGAATCATTGGAACACAACATGCCATAATAGTGCAGCCCCACTTTAACCCCGCGGGTTAAAACCACGGGCTCGCAGAGAGGCAGGGCGCTTTTTGCATAAGGGAGAAGTTTTATTTTGTTGTTTTTACTTTTTGATACTGGGATTTCAGGGCGGCAAAGAGCCAGACAGTCAGCAAGGACATGAACAACTGGTCCTCAGCAGTCACTAAAATTTGGATCGGCAAGCCCAATTGGTGTTGCATCTTCTGTTTTAGTGAATCGCTGCCTTCCTACTTATGCATGCCGTTTCCCCTCATTTGCATGTGCGGATGGGATCAAGCAGAAGGTTAGTGAATTGGGTCGGGGTCGGAAAAGGCTCGTAAACTGGTTGGGACACGATTGGTGAGCTTAGTGAATCTAGCCCTAAGTGACTTGCTCAGGATCACAGGGAGCAGTAGTTCAGACTTTAAGAGTACCTTTGGATGTGACTTTCTAAACATTTTTAGGGTCCATGGGAACTCGATTTGTCCTTTGCCATGAATTATAGGCTGAGAGAGGCCTGCTCACATGAACTTTGGAGATGGATGACTGGAATGTGAAATATCTAACAACAAGGGTCAAGATAAGGAAATTGGGTCATTAGGGCATAGACAGGGGGTGGGTAAGCAGAGTGGGCAGACTTGATGGGCTGTAGCCCTTTTCTGCCGTCATCTTCTATGTTTCTATGTTTCTAATATTAATTTAATCTAAATCTTAGACTTGTATACCAATCATTCCTGAAAAACAGAGCTCGACTCAGTTGAGAAAAGTTATACATTGACATCATTAAAACATCTGCAAAGAATCGTTGAAACAAAACAGTTTTCAGAATTTTTTGAAGTGATAAGCAGGATCTTATTTGAGTAGGTTGGTCATTCCAAATTGCAATTAATAGGTAAAGGAAGGAATGAGCAACTTTACTGATAGGAAAAGAGAGTTTAAATATATGAATAGTTCTACAACTTGAAGATCATGAGGAATTTTTTATGAAAGACTCCAAGAGATAGATTCGGTGAATGACTCCCAAATGTAGATAGGCTTCAAGTTGTGCAGTATTTATAAAACAGCGTTCAGAGCCGATTTCTGCAGCAAACTTTGGGCAAGAGGATTCACACCAAGTGAAACCTCAGATTTAATAATCCACATGAGGAACCCCCTTTGGAATATCTAGGGACAGATCTTTTCTCCACGTCTTCAATTGTCTAGGAAATAGATTTCATATGTATGAGTTGGTGCCATCCATTGTGGTTAAGAGTAGAGAAACATTTTGTCCCCAGACTCTCCTCCCAAGAGTTGGCTTTTGCAAAGGTGCGCTGCCAAGCAATGCACAGTAAATGCTGAATCGCCCGTGGGAATAGAATGGGTGTCTCAGCATTTACCGCGTGCTGCTTGGCAGCACACCTTTGTAATAGGATCTGAAGATTTCTTCATCACAGTGTAACACCGTTGCCCCCTACCAGCTGAACTGAGAAAATGTCTTTTATCAGTCCCTTTGTAACAGAAATACAATGTTTATACCCACATTCCTCCTAAGCAGTATAAATAAACATTAACAATAGAAAATGTATCAGTACTGATGAAACAATGCCCACTAAAGCAGTGACCACAGATCCAAGGTCATAAGCAAGCTATGTGCAGGCAGTGTGGCCACACGGGGGCGCAAGGGAGGCAGGGGCTCCAAAATTGTGCCATAGTGATTGCCTTCCTTTCTTTGCTGTGATGCAGTGAGCGGGTGTTTTGCACAGGGTATGTTTCCAGCTCAAGAAGTACCAAATTCCTATATCCACATTAAAAATAATGGAAGAAATGTCTTAATCTTTCTTCTCTGTATGTTAACTATACATTAAATCCAGTCACTTGTACTTAACTAGTCCGAGCTGTGTTTGATTCTGAATTAATTGTTTATTAAATGCTGTGGAAAGTCCCAGGTTGTGATTACTGCTACACCGAGTTTTATTTAAAGAGGCCAATATTTATAATGCGGTTCCACAGTTACAGGCTGAGCGTACATAGGTGTGATCATTCACAAAAGAAAATAAAAATAGCAAAGACTGAAGTTAAAAGCTGAATAATATAACATTTATAAAATAAATCAATAAGATACAATTTTATGTCAAATAAATATAAATAACAATGATAAAGATTGCAATAAATATCTCATATTCTTATCAAACTAAAATTATTCAAAGTACTGGCAAACTTTACATTACATTAGGGATTTCTATTCTGCCATTACCTTGCGGTTCAAGGTGGATTACAAATGGATTGTCAAAACATTAGAAGTAGTTTGTACATTTCTTTGAGTTGCTAAGGATTACTTTTGAATTGTCATGGTATTAGAAGTACATATGGAGTAGTTGTAGGTGATGCTTGGGACATTTCTGATTGAGTTAGTTTGGCTTTATGTGTTTTTTGAATAGAAGGGTTTTTAATTCTTTTTTGAAGGTTTTGTAGTTTGTGGTTGAGGTCAATAGGTTGTAGAGTTGAGGGTCGACTTTGTATCTACTTCTGCAGGACTTCAGTACAGTTAAGTGAACATGTCTGAGAGAATAAAATACTTAATTCTTTTCAGTCTTGCTCTGCCATTTTCAGCTCATTGGACTCTATACGGGGACAGAATTTGTGCCTATCCCCATCCCCACAGTTAACTGTGGGAAACCTTCCTCATGTCATTCTTTAAGGAGAGAGGAAAGAATCAGAGTATGAATGGGCACAACCACTGAAGCCTTGCATTGAAGAACGCTGGTGTACAAGGATTGAGGTTGAGATAGACGCTAAAGAATGACACGGGATGATTTCCTTCGGTTATCCGCAGGGACAAATTCTGTCCCCGTGTCATTCTCTCCACCCCTTCTACTAAAGAATGATGCCTGGATCTCCCCAAAATTCTCTACGGATAAGATTTTCTGTGAAATTTAATGAATTTACTTTTTAAATGTATAACTTACCCTTCTTTATTGCACTAGCAGATAAGCAGATCCTAAAACCAATCTAGTATTGATTATAAGTAACTGCATTCTGGAGGAAAAGTCCATACTCTGCTGTTGAGACAGAAATGAGAGAAGCCCTGGATCAGTGGCATGGAATTCTGCTACGATTTGGGTTTTTGTCAGGTACTTGTGAGCTGGATTGGCCACCACGAAGACAGGATACTGAGCTGGATGGACCATAAGGCCATCCTTATGTTCTTCAGTCTTCTACTGTATTCCCATTTGTGTTTTTCTCTTCACCAATAAATCTGAGGAAACCGTCCCCCACCACTGGAAAATGAGTAGGTAATTTATTCAAATAAGGTTCTGTAGTTCTCTTAAATTAACCCATCGCAAAATCCACTAATACCATTTTTAAATAAACTTGAAGCCAGTTTATATTATAAAGAGCCTTTCATATTTGTAAAAGTAAATATCCCTTAATTTTCAGCAATTTAAGTGTTTGCCACAGCTTTAGCTCACTCACAGAGGCTGTCAAATAGTCAAGTGATAGCAGGTAAAATAAAGCAGTCCTTTGGACTGGAGACAGTACTTCAGAGGTAGGGAAGGGGTTGTGCCAGCGCTAATGAGATTTTCCTATCAGAACATATAATTAGGATTGTGACAAGAGACAATTGCAGCACTGACATGCTCTTCCAATGTAAAGCTTGCAAAGTTTCTTGCCAGTAACTCTTACATAGAGCTGAAGTGGAACTGGAAAGAACAAACCACTGACACTAGAGAATGTCCCCATCCATGCAGGAACTCAATTTCCACATCCCCTCCCCGTGAGTTTTGTCACTGTCCCTCTCTGCCCCATTCCTGTAAGCTCTGCCTTAACTGCAAAAGCCTCGAATACTTATGATATTAAAGTGTTTGAGGCTAGTGCATTTGAAGATGAAGCTTGCAGGAATGAGGCAGGGACAGGAAAATGAGTCCCCATGGGGATGGAAAAAATTTGTCCTCGTGTCAATCTCTATACACAGCTATCCATTTCAAAGAGCCAACTTTGCTGTGCATTGAATTTGCAGAACTATTAAGCACACAGAAGAACACCTAATTATGCTGCAAAACAAATCTCAGGTTTTGGCCCATATTATATTGTCTGGAAAACTTCTGTTATTCCAAAATTTGTTGGCTTTATATGTTCTCTGTCTGAAAAAAAAATGCCATAATCTATTGGCATTCACCCTCTTCCTCACTGAAGCAGGACAATGACAGCAAGAAGCCATATTTCAGTGGCAAAACATTGGCTGCAGTTTCATTTAAGAAGTTACTGACATAAATGTGGATCAAAGTAAACTAAAGCTAACAAATCAGAACATCATCCCAGGACCCATATTGGCCGTCCCATTCCATCAAACACATTTTTTGAAACTCCAATCACTAGCCCTCCCCCTAGTGACGGTCTAGCTGAATTTCATCTGGATGGAGATCCTGTATCTAAACTTGTCCTCCCCCAAGGCCTGAATTGTTGCTGTTCCCCCCTCCCCTGACTGCTCTCATGGAGGTCGCACCCATGAGATTTCAGACCCTAATTTTCATTCTTCATCCACAAATCCTTTTTCATTATGTCTCATTTAGAAATCAAGTGGATGACTAACATGCCCTCCTCCCTAAGCTGCAACTTTCCCACACAATCCCCCATCCCCATTACTTCCACTAGTACTAGTCATGGTTTCTATAGTGTTACTAGATGTATATAAACACATAAGAGACAGTCCCTGCTCAACAGTTGGATGAGGAGTACATTCTGGCCTTTGTCCATGTAACTCCAGCAGTCATCAATTAAATCAAGGAGCACTGTGTTGTTGCTGTGGTAGCTCCTGAATCCAGATTGGTGGGTGGAGAGGGCATTCTGATTCTTGATGAATGTAGTTATTTGGTGCAGAACCGTTTTTTTCTAGGAGCTTTGATGCGAAGGGAGATTGGAGACTGGCCTATAGTTGCTTAGTGAGTCTGGATCCAGAGAGGGCTTCTTCAGCAGTGGTTTGATCACTGAAGCTATGGGCTTTCTTCACATTAGCAACTATCCCTGAGATCAGTATGTAAAGATGGTGAGAGCTCTGATGGCTGTGTAAGAAAATCAGTTGAGATACTCAAGAGACCGATTCCTCCCGTGTCCTTTCCTTACTGTCTCTGGAACTTGAGGATTCTTGATTTAGATAGTGGCAACACTTTAATATCATTTAAAGATGATTTTTACCTTTTGCAATTGCCAAAAGTGAAAATGTTCATTTTGTACAGGTAATTACCTCACACTTTCTTTACTTTCAATTAACATTTTCCCTATAAATAAACACCAAATTTGTAGAATTCATACATGAGTGAGCCCACTGCTGTGTACTGGTGTGGGATAAATGATTAATTATTAGTCTATCCCACTCCTAATAGAGTTGAAAATGCAACCATAACATTTCAGTAGGGAAAAAAAACTGCTTTGAAATTGTCATAACCCTATACACTCCACCTTTAATAAAGCATCTTGGTTTTTAATTACTCCCGTAAAGTGAGAGCAATCAGGGTACCCTCCTGTGACATTTTCAACTTTTCTGTCTGCTCCACTTACAAGAAACAAATGGGTTTGCTGGGCTTCATCTAGATTGAGTTTCTGGTGAAGTCATTACTTCTGTCACAGGAACTATTTTCAAATTGAAAAATCTGAAACAATAAATGATAGCAGAGCACTTAATAACTGTTAAGAAATCACATTTGGAAAATTGCATTTAAGCAATAACCTTTCTCCCTGTAATTAAATGACAGAAAGGTCCTGGTTTTAATTAAGTCAGCAATTTATAGTTATGAAGCCACACTTCACTATGCAGATTAGGCGCTGATAGGTCACAGAGCAGCCTCACTGCATTTCTACTGGAGCTGATCTGGTAATTACTACGCTCTCCATTGGTGACCAGATTGAACCGTATCTCGAGATTAAACCATTTTCTTTTCCCTGCTCCATGATGTATAACTAGGATGAGTAAATGTACCTCGAGGTCTGCAGTGAGCATCTTTAAATTAAAATGGATTTTAAATGAGGAAGAAATGTTGGAAACCCAGCCGCAGAAATGAACGGACCACTAAGCAAGGCTTGGGAGGAGAGAATTGATTGCTCTTGAATGAGCTTGTCTGTCTTGTATTTCCATATTTTTTGTGAAGATTTAGGAGGAGGGAATGTGCTATTGTTAGTGTATTTATAAAGATATGATGGAGGTCTCATCTCTGACTTATGGCCGGGCCCTGCAGTGAACCAAAGGCGAAGCGCTCATTTGTAGAAGTCTGACATTCCCCCAGCCACAATTACCAGCCCGCTGTTCCTCTGACACTTGCTTTCCAATGACCGTTATTGTATTCCATTCCTGGGGCCTTTTTCTAGATACTACAGTAAATTTTGAACAGTGTGAAAATGTCCTGCTTGTAATAGCAAACTTTGCCCAAAGGCGTATGAATGGGATTTTCTTGTAAGTTCAAATTCAAGTGTCAAGTTTATTAAATTTGATATAGTGCCTATTACAAAAGGCTACCTGAAACAGAAAGTAAAATACAGGATGCTACAATTATAGTTTGCTCGCTAAAACTTGCCTTAGAAAATGTGTTTTTGTAGTTGTTTGCGATCTAAAGAACTTGTGCAACCCCAGGGGACTCAGAGGGGTTTGAAGAGAGCATTCCCAGCATAGGCCTAAACTCATCCTGTTTCACTCCATTCCAGAAATGGATTTGTAAAGCAACAGGTCAAAAAATTCAAAAGTACTTATGAGGTTGGCAGCAGATATCGACTGTGTCATAGCTGTCAAACACTTAACCTATGGCCTCTTAAGTCACACTAAAAGAAAATTCTATAATTGAGTACTAATAATTGCACACAGAGGGCCAGATTCTGTAGAGTGTGAACCAAGTTGCTGGTGCAAATCGGTACCACTTTGCATGCAGAAGCCAATCAGCTCTGATAAGTAGCAATTAACAAGTAATAATTGGCACTCATGAGAAGTTACACGCCCAAATTTCTAAGCAAATTCTATAAAGTGGTGAGTTCTAGTGCATGAATATTAAAAAAGGGTTGTGGACAGGGGAGGGCATGGGTGAGTCATGGGCAGGTATTTAGGCTGCTTTTCACTGGCCTAAATGGGGGGACATGACATGTTAGTCAGGTGCCTTTTACGGAATTGCATTAAGAACATAAGAATTGTCGCTGCTGGATCAGACTAGTGGTCCATCGTGCCCAGCAGTCCACTAACGCGGCGGCCCTTAGGTCATAGACCAGTGCCCTATTTGAGTCTAGCCTTACCTGCGTACGTTCTAGTTCAACAGGAACTTGTCCAACCTTGTCTTGAAACCCTGGAGAGTGTTTTCCCCTATAACAGACTCCGTAAGAGCATTCCAGATTTCTACCACTCTCTGAGTGAAGAAGAACTTCTTTACGTTCGTACGGAATCTATCCCCTTTTAACTTTAGTGAGTGCCCTCTCGTTTTCTCCACCTCAGAGAGGATGAACAATCTCTCTTTCTCTACTAGGTCTATTCCCTTCATTATCCTGAATGTTTTGATCATGTTTCGATCATGTCCCCTCTCAGTTTCCTCTTTTCAAGGGAGAAGAGGCCCAGTTTCTCTAGCTTCTTGCTGTACAGCAATTCCTCCAGCCCCTTAACCATTTTAGTCGCTCTTCTCTGGACCCTTTCGAGTAGTACTATGTCCTTTTTCATGTACGGCGAACAGTGTTGGACGAAGTATTCCAGGTGGGGGCGCACCATGGCCTGGTACAGCGGCATGATAATCTTCTCCGATCTGTTTGTGATCCCCTTTTTAATCATTCCTAGCATTCTGTTCGCCCTTTTCGCCACCACCGCACATTGTGCAGACAGCTTCATTGACTTGTCTACAAGTACTCCCAAGTCTCTTTCCTGGGGGGTCTCTCCGAGTACCGCACTGGACATCCTGTATTCGTATATAAGATTTTTGTTACCGACATGCATCACCTTGCACTTATCCACATTGAACCTCATTTGCCATGTCGTGGCCCATTCCTCAAGCGTGTTTATGGCTCATCGTACCAATTTCCAGGTCATTTATAAATATGTTGAAGAGCATGGGCCCGAGAACCGAACCCTGCGGCACTCCACTCGTGACACTTTCCCAGTCCGAGTATTGTTCATTTACCCCCACTCTCTGTTTCCTATCCGCCAACCAGTTTTTAATCCACATGAGTATATCACCCTCGATTCCATGGCTCGCAATTTTTTGAAGTAGTCGTTCATGCAGGACCTTGTCAAACGCCTTCTGAAAATCCAGATATACAATGTCGACCGGGTCACCCTTGTCTATTTGCCTGTTTACTCCCTCGAAGAAGTACAGTAAGTTTGTCAGGCAAGATCCAAGATGGCGACTGAAGCGGAGGTGTAATGCTGAGCTCTCTGTTAGCGTTTTGTTCGGACTCCCTCTTTCTGGACTATTACTTTTGGCGTCGGCTTGGTAAGCTCTCTTGCCGACTCTTAGTTGCATTTTTTTCCTCTAGTCCTCTGCATTTGCTGAATGGGAAAGAGGAAGGGAGCTCAGCGGCCAGGATCTTCGGCGGCTGCGAGCTCCAAACAGATGATTCAAACAACGCTGCACCTCAAAACGACGCGCCAGCCAGAGAGAGTTCCCCAGACTTCGGGAGGAATGCCGAGTCAATTGGCAGACCTTAGTGATGATCGAGCTTCTTTGAGTCCAATCCAAAGGCCGACTCCTCTTCAGCCTGGATATCCGCCTCGGAGGAGGTGAAGCAGCCTACCAGTGGAGGGACAGTGCAGCGGAGCCCCGGAGGAGTGATGGAGGTTGGAGGGAAGCAGAGTTCAACCTTCATTGAAGCCGGACCAGCAGTGCCCGAGGTGAATAAGGGTGAGTCCTTTTCTGCTCCATGTGAACAGTTTGGAGAGATAAAAAAGCCTGCGAATGTCAGTATGAATGATCTATGGAAGGCTATTTCCACTATGGACTCCAACCTTAGGAAAGCCTTTTCTATGGTTCGTTCAGACTTTGCCCATATTAGCTCCCAGGTGAAAGTTCATGGAGAAACTATTAAAGAACAAATCTTTGGAGTCAGAAAAGATTAAAGAAAGATCTTTAATTCAAAAGAAATTGGAATTTTTGGAGAATAAACAAAGAAGAAATAATTTGAGGTTATTAAATTTTCCAAAATCTCCATTAATATCTCCTTTGGAAATGGTGCGGAAATACTTAAGAGATGTTGTTAATACCGGTAGATAATTTACCACCTATAACTAGAGTTCAAAGCATTTCCAGGGGCTTGAAGAAATCATCTGCCTCTACACCAAAAGGAGAAAGGGAAGAAGGGAATAAATTAGATCTGACCAATTTATTGGAGAGTTCTTTAGAAGTAATCACTAAAAGATAATAATAATAATAATAATAACAGCTTATATACCGCAATACCGTGAAGTTCTATGCGGTTTACAAAGATTAAGCAAAGGTACAAATTGATTGACTTAAGAGGGGAGGAAGAAAGAGGGTTAATAGGACAGGAAATCCATTTTTGAGGAGAGAGTGATCAATAGAAAGATCTACTCTAATTGTATCATTTGCCTTGGAGTTTGATAGAGATTTAATCCTCCGTACTTATTTTCGACACATGAACAAATCTTTTCTGGGTTCAATAGTGAGAATCTTTCCAGATCTTTCTAAAGAGACACAAAAAAAGAGAAAGGACTTTTTGGGTTATAGATCAATGACATTAGTTCTTGGTGCATCTTTTTTGTTGAAATTTCCTGCTAAATGTTATGTTTCTATTGATGGGAAGAGTTTTCTCTTTTTTGAACCAAAGCAATTATCTGAATTTATAATGGCTAGAGAAGGGGGAGGGGTAGTTATAGCTATGACATCTCCTTCCGTAGTTTAACTAACCAGCCATCTGGGTGGTAGATCTGAGTTCTCTATTCCGCAGACATCTTTTTCATGGCTGTCATTTTTCTATCTCATCTTGATTACTGTAACACTATCTACCTCGGCATTACAAAAATTTGTCTTCATAGATTACAATTAATTTTTTTAAGGAGTTCCAGTTCATTTCAATTTTTCCGTAAATCTTAAAAAATTACTCTATTTGCCAAACATTTTGAAAATTAATTCTTTTGAAATTTTGCTATTATCTTCTATTCATCATTTGTAAATCATTCCCAGTTTATTTAATTGCTGTAAACCGAGTCGAGCCTTCTCAGAATGATGACTAGGTATACAAAGTTAAGCTTTAGTTTAGTTTTTTTATTTATGTATTTTATCTTAAGTTTTTCATTTTCCTTGTTCTTGGATCAAAATTGTGGACTAAATAATATTGTTGATTTTTCCTTCTTTCTTTTTACTGTAATTAATCATGGTGATTAAGATGTTAATTTCTAATCTTTTTGTAATTTGATACTTGTTTATTATATAAAAAATTGAATAAAGGAGAAAAAAAAAAGTTTGTCAGGCAAGATCTTCCTTTGTTGAAGCCGTGCTGGCTGGTCCTCATCAGATTGTGTCCATCAAGGTGATCAATGATGCAGTCCTTTATCAGCGACTCTACCATCTTTCCAGGTACTGAGGTCAGACACACCGGTCTGCAGTTTCCCGGATCTCCCCTCGAACCTTTCTTGAAGATCAGCGTAACATTCGACACCTTCCAGTCTTCCCAAATCTTTCCCAATTTGATCGACAGATTGGCTATTAGTTGAAGCAGTTCAGCTATGGTCCCTTTCAGTTCCTTGATGACCCTCGGATGGATGCCATCCAGTCCCGGGGATTTATCGCTCTTATGCCTATCAATCTGCCTACACACCTCCTCTAGACTGACCGTCAATCCTATCAGCTTTCCGTCTTCATTTCCAGCATATAGCCTGATGGGTTCCGGTATGCTGTGTACATCTTCTTCAGTAAAAACAGACGCAAAAAATGTGTTCAGTTTGTCAGAGATTGCTTTGTCCTCCTTTAGCGCTCCCTTTATTCCATGGTCATCCAACAGTCCCACCGCTTCCTTCGCGGGTTGTTTCCCCTTAATATATCAAAAGAACGGCTTGAAGTTCTTTGCCTTCTTGGCTATTTTTTCCTCGTAGCCCCTTTTACCGCCTTATGGCATCTGCGTTGATGTTGTTTGTGCTTGTTCCAGTTCTCGTCCATTTTTGACCTTTTCCATTCCTTAAATGAAGTTTTCTTGTCTCTGATCACTTCCTTCACCTCTACAGTGAGCCACGCCGGTTCTTTGTTCTTTTTCCTCTTTGATCCCTTATTGATACGCGGTATATATAGATTTTGCACCTTGGTGACTGTGTCCTTAAAAAGGGACCAAGCTTGCTCTAGTGTTTTTACAGTGCTTATCCTCTTCTTAATCTTCTTCCCTACCATGAGTCTCATCCCTTCATAATTCCCTTTTCAGAAGTTCAGTGCCGTGGCTGTCGTTTTGGACTGATGTTTCTCCTCTGCGATATTCTCCCCTGCGTATTTACTACACAGAGCAGACACTTACCGCGTGGTAATTACCTGACGACAGTGTTGGTGAGGAGCTAGTTAAATTTAAGGACAAAGCGACAGGTCTAGATAGTGTACATCTGAGGATACTGAAGGAGCTTAGGGCTCTACTAGCTGACCTTTTCAATGCTTCTCTAGAATGTTTTTGTTCTATTTCTACATATTACCTCTCTCATAAAGAAAAAGCAGAGTTAAGTTAAAGGTGCACTAACTGCTCAACCTCATGGAGGGAAACATAAACACCTGTTTCAATCATATCTAGGCTACGAAAGGTGCTGTGAATGAGCAGTTGTCCATCGGATGGCACCTTCTTCATCCCCAGGTTGTTGCTGTCCCTTTCCCTTTCCCCTGAAAGTGAAATCGGAAGGAGATACCAGGATCTTAACTGTATCCATGACATCCTACTTGTCTGTTTAAATTGTAAGCTCTTTGGAGCAGGGACTGTCTTCTTTGTGACTCTGTACAGTGCTGTGTGTATCTGGTAGCGTTATAGAAATAGTTCATAGTAGTAGTGTGAAGAGTTTCTGTGTTTGGGAAGCAGAGCTGAGACTTTGATGTCATAATGCCTCATTCCACCAATAAGAGCCAACCTCATCAGTGATGTCACAATGGCTTGATTGTCCATAGTCTGTTCTTCAGAAAGACATGGGGGAAGCCACTGCTTGCCCTGTATCGGTAGCATGGAATATTGCTACTCCTTGGGTTTTGGCCAGGTACTAGGGACCTGGATTGGCCACCATGAGAATGGGCTACTGGGCTTGTTGGACCATTGGTCTGACCCAATAAGGCTATTCTTATCTTCTTATGTTTCTATGTCCTGTACTCCCCTCTGCCCTCCAACCCAGCCAGCAGATTAACTGTTTCCCTTAAATAGATCCATGACATCCTGTTTATCTGTCTTGGCTATTTAGATTGTAAACTCTTTGGAGCAGGTACTTCGTGACTCTGTACAGTGCTGCATGTTTCTGGTAGCACTATAGAAATAATTCACAGTAGTAGTAGTAGTAGGATCTATGACAGCTTCAGGTATTTTAGACATTCTTAGCCAAGCAGGAAGCAAATCTGAGAAGTAGCCTAGTAGCCACTAGGCTACTTCTCACACCTGCTTCCTGCTTGCAGAGGACTGTAATCCAAGGGATGCAGGTTCAAATCTCACTTTAATCCTCTCCAGAAATAGAAAAATACCTCCTGTACCCAAATATAAAAGGCGCCTGAAGGTTGTTGAAATGGCAATCATTCGGACCCAGGAGGTATTTTTCTGTTCTTGGAGGTCTCACAATTATCAAAACAAAGAGCTGGAATTTGAACTGGGGTTCCTGGGTTTACAGTCAGACCCTCTGACTTTCATGGATGCACCTGTAGCCATTTTCTAAGAATGCTACCACACAGGGATCTATAATCCCTTGCTTTTCCTGTTCTAAATTTGGATGTTTCAGTTTATGCTGGACGTTTCCAGCACATGGATGTCCATCTCACATATTTCCAAACAAGTTATATCCTGTTAAAAAATACTCGTGAGATGGACGTCCATTTGGTATGTTCTGACTTGGGTATTCCTTTGAAAATTCCTCTCCACATGTTATTATAAAATACTCGTAGCCTGCAAAACTCCAGAAATTCTTTCTGAAATGCAGCCATATATCTATAAGGATGAAAGAGACATGTGACTGCACATCTTAGAATTCACATATGATTTATGACTGCAGTCGAAGTACACCCAGGTCAAGTGCACCTTTGTGTCTTTCCGAATATTTTTAAACATAGGCAGTTCACATGCGGACACACAAAACATCCTTTATTAAGATTACCCACCAAATCTTTTAGCTGTGGCTGGACTTTCTCTCTTACATAGCCTGCTTATAAAGGTTAGGACTTGTGATTCTATTCCATTTCAATAAATTCTGTTCATTTTTACCATTGAGAATGTATCAACTGGGGCTTGTCGCAGGCATGGTTTGCTGCAGTTGCACAGGGATTGCATAAAAAGCGCTGATTTCAAGGGCAGTGCGGAGAGTTCAGCATGGCTTGGGCACATCTGGCTTTCGATTGTTGCTCTGAAATACGCACAGTCCAATCTGGTGAAAACAGATGTTGGATTGACAGTCAGACGGGATGTGAGTGATCACATAAGAAAGTCCCAGATGCAGCCTCACAAAACTCACCAGAAGGGCTTCAGTTATGCATTTATGACTGTTTATTCACCAAACATGATTGACTGGCTCTTCCTTATCGAAATATAAAAATGTTAATTAGTCAAAGTCTGGATGGTTTTCCTTTAAAGGTAAAAGGTTGGGTTATTGGCTAAAGTCTGGTGCTGTCTCAGGCCTTCCCTGGCGTATCCTGTTTCCCCCCACTCACTTTTCAGGCTTTTCCGGTGCTGGCACAAACAGATATATATATTTAATTCATTCAGAAAATGTACCGAGCAACAGTTCCTGTGATGATAAACATTGATAAACATACACAACAAGTGTGCACAGGGATGGGAACAGCCAGTGGCTTAGCGAGGGTATGTGGTGCCCCCCCCGCTCCTTTCAGACCCTCCTGCCAAGCATGCACCCCCTACCCTTACCCCGTACCTTTTTAATTTTCCAGGCGAGAGCACCAGAGTGAACTTGCTGCCTGCGTCATGTCAGCTATCCCTCTGACATAGGATAACCCGCCCCGTCCCTGCCCCATCATGTCTCGGTTCTGCCCCCAAGCTCACCCCAAGCCCCATCTCCAATACCGCCCCCCCATTGCTTTCTCTTGTTGGGCAGGACATTCACGCATGCGTGGATGCCCTCTTACACGAAGGAAAGCTTTTCAAAACTGGACAAAGTGCAGGGTTTTGAAAAGCCTCCGGACCCCCAGACATGTCCTTAAAAGGAGGACATATCCAGGAAATTCGGACATCTGGTACCCTACTCTGACGTCACTTCACTGGGTGCGGGGCCCAGAAGTGACATCAGAGAGAGGTGACACTGATGCAGGCAGCAAGTTCACAATGCTACTCGCTCAGGAAAAATGAAAGAGGTACGAGGGAAGGGGCATGAACACACGGCGGGGTGGGAAGGAGGGTGGATGTCTATGCCGTTTATTATTAACTAGCTGATGCCCCGGCGTTGCACGGGTATTTAATTATAGCAATAACACTGTAAATGGATTCAAATAAAGATACTTTATAGTGGTGAATGAAATTATTTTTTAACAGCTTTATAAAAAGTACAATATTCAAATTATAATGTGAAATATTTGACAAAATGAATACAATACAACTAACGCAAAACGTGATTATAAACAACATTTTTAGTTTCACCTCCTGGAGCAAGAATATATAAATTCTTGGGTGAACCCACCTTTGAGCAAGCAACATAGAGTTGTGGGCCGCGAGACCCCCAGAACATATCACCCCAGGTAGTGAGGGATCAGCATACCAAGTTTCGTTCAAATCGGTCAAGCCATTTTTTAATTACTGTGAGAATGGCAGCTTTTTACATTTTTTCTATTGACATGAATGGGTGAAATCTGATTTTATGTTAGTAGCTCCGCCCACGTGTGCAGGTGGGCCGCGAGACCCCCAGAACATATCACCCCAGGTAGTGAGGGATCAGCATACCAAGTTTCATTCTAATCGGTCAAGCCGTTTTTGAATTGCTGTGAGAATGGCAGCTTTTTACATTTTTTCCATTGACATGAATGGGTGAAATCTGATGTTCTGTTTGTAGCTCCGCCCACGTGTGCAGGTGGGCCGCGAGACCCCCAGAACATATCACCCCAGGTAGTTGGAATTACTGTGAGAATGGCAGCTTTTTACATTTTTTCCATTGACATGAATGGGTGAAATCTGATTTTATGTTAGTAGCTCCGCCCACGTGTGCAGGTGGGCCGCGAGACCCCCAGAACATATCACCCCAGGTAGTGAGGGATCAGCATACCAAGTTTCGTTCTAATCGGTCAAGCCGTTTTTGAATTACTGTGAGAATGGCAGCTTTTTACATTTTTTCCATTGACATGAATGGGTGAAATCTGATTTTATGTTAGTAGCTCCGCCCACGTGTGCAGGTGGGCCGCGAGACCCCCAGAACATATCACCCCAGGTAGTGAGGGTTCTGCATACCAAGTTTCGTTCTAATCGGTCAAGCCGTTTTTGAATTACTGTGAGAATGGCAGCTTTTTACATTTTTTCCATTGACATGAATGGGTGAAATCTGATGTTCTGTTTGTAGCTCCGCCCACGTGTGCAGGTGGGCCGCGAGACCCCCAGAACATATCACCCCAGGTAGTGAGGGATCTGCATACCAAGTTTCGTTCAAATTGGTCAAGCCGTTTTTGCGTGATCGCAGCACATACATACATACACACCTCCGATTTTATATATATTGATTTATATTATATTATTTATATACCACTCATAGTTTAAGTGGTTTACATTCAGGTACTCAAGCATTTTTCTCTATCTGTCCTGGTGGGCTCACACTCTATCTAATGTACCTGGGGCAATGGGAGATTAAGTGACTTGCCCAGAGCCACAAGGAGCAGAGTGGGATTTGAACCCACAACTTCAGGGTGCTGAGGTTGTAGCTCTAACCACTGTACCACAAACTCCCGTGCCAGGGGCGGATCTTCCCCCTCCCCCCCACTACCCCCTTCCTACGCCAGTGAGGGGGTAGTAGCAATATGATGGGGATGGGGTGGAGAAGGAAGGCCCCATTGTGTCTTCATGCACACCTCTAACATACACCCTCAAAAATCCCTAATTAACTGAAAAAAAACCACTTGCATTTACAGTTTAAAAACACTGAAACATAGAAGCCCAGTTCATTTTGTGTGAACTAAATGATTTAAGACACTCTAAGGAACTGAATAACGCTGCAAAATGAAATCTACTCAAATGAATATAGAAGACGATTCTGAAACTTGGGGATTTTTAAAATCAGTTTTGCATCTTCAAAACAAAGGCTATTTTTCTATGCAGAAGGAATTTGCTGTTTCTCCCCTAGATGGCATAGGATCTTCTTGAGTCACTGAAAGTTTGCAAATGTTTCTTGGTAAGGAAAGGCCGCACAGCTTCTGTGCCTGATCAGCTGCTTATTTGTCTCTCTATAGGACACTCAAATCATGTTAGTGTCAGAAAGCCACCTGTATGCTTGCAGACCAGTGTCACCATGCTGCATTGTGTGAAAACTCACCAGGGAGAAGAAAAAACACAGACCATATTTCTCCGGTGTCTGATTCTGTTGTAAGCCTATAAAGTGAAGGGCAACTCTGTAACACTGCACCTATATGAGGGCATTGTAAAGGAAAGTAGCTGCCTACTTCTTTTATAGAATGCTAGTGTAACAGATGAAATATGTGTCCATAATTCAGGTGTAAGTACTACCTCTGGCCACAGACCTGGTGGAAGTGCTCCCACCAAAAGCTGGTGATATGTGTGAAACTTACAGAAAATCACGCTGACCAGGACAGGGGGGGGACTGTTCAGTGTCTGCTCTGACCACCCCCAAAGTAAGCCAAAGTGGTCCCGGATTTAGGCAGCTACAGATACAGTAGGACACTCCTTTTGCGGTTTAATTAACTAGTTAAATATTGGTTGTCCCCAGGATCTACCCAAGCACCACCTTCAGACCACTCCAGCACTAACCAGACAGTGCAAGGACAGTTGGTGGTGATATTCAGAGGGTATGTTGTACAATGTTATGTGACTAGTCAGTCAGGCAAGCCAGCTCAACTTGAAGATGGCTGCTAAGCTTACAATTTGCACCAAAGAGGAACAACAATCTTTGTGTGGGCAAAAGGTGTATAGGGAGCAGAAATTCATCTCCACATGCATGCTCAATATGGGGACAAAGTTCTCTATGAGTAGATAGAAATATTTGAAAATGGCCATACAGATGTTACTGATGCAGAGTGTTCTAGATGTTCAATGGCAGCCAATAGCACACTGAATGATAAAAGAGCTCTGGAACTGATTTGCGAAAACAGAAGAATTATGGCTGATCAGATGGCAGAAAGCTGGTTCTGCATATTCCCTGATTCATGATAGCCTTTACTTCCATAAAGTGTGTGCCAGGTGGGTGCCTAAGGAACTGCCCGAGGAGCATATGTAAGAGTAAGTGCTTAGACATTTATTCGTGACACTTGGCCTGTTATCATGAAGAAGATAAAATGTTTTTCATCTGCCACTTAGATGCCCAGTCTTCCAATTTCCTATGGTCTGCCTGCAATTTTTCACAATCTGCAAACTGAATCACCTCACTCGTCGTTCCAATTTCCAGATCACTTATAAATAAGTTCCCAGTACAGATCACCGTTTCCTCTCCTCCATTGAGAAAAATGACCATTTAACCCTACCCTCTGTTTTCTACCTGATAACCAATTCCTAATCCCGTGACTCATGAGGAACTTTATCAAAATATTTCTGAAAACCTAGAGGTCTCCTAGGAGAGCATCACCCTGGTGAAGTAGAAAATAATCCTCTAGCCAGGGATGTGCTATAAAACGTTATAATAAAAATAAACAATGATTTCTTCAATTTGCTTAGGATGTCTGAGGTGCAGCATAAGGAAGAGGGATTCCTTGAATTCACCCGATAGTTTGGAACCTATTCCTAAGTTTTCAACACAAGAAGCCTATTTTAAGGCTTATTTCCCTTTTCCTGAAGTTCTGCTAACCCTTGGGAACAAGTTCTTGTTAAGAGAACGGGGCTTCTCGAAATGTTGTTTCTCGCCACCGCCTCAATTTGGCGTTTGGGGTGGGATGTTTAGCGCAGGACGTGCGATTTCGGGGAGGGGGGAGAAGCATGTGGAGCCGTCCGCCTGCCCCGGAACTCTTCGCGCAGCAGCGGCTTCCTGTTTCCGCCTAGGCGGGCGGATGTTGCAGGAAGAGTTCCGGGGCACCCACAGGGTTGCTATGCAACGCGGACACGGAAACGCAGCCTGCGGCCTCCCAATGACGCCACTTCCGTTTTCAGCACCAGGAAGGCGGGAAGGGAGGCCGCGTGCTGCGTTGCACACGGGAAGTAGAGGAGTTGGCGGGAAAGGCAGAGATGGTGCATGGCAAGTGAGGGAAGAGAGCAAGAAAACTGTGGCGCATGGAGTGGGAGGGAAAGAAGGAAAGAACTGAGACTAGCTCTAGGTGATGGGGAAAGGAAGAAGAGGGAGAATTGTTAGACATGATAGTGGTGGAGAGGAGGGAAAGAAAAGTGTTGTACTGGGAGGAATGACTCAGGGTGATGGAAGCAGAGAGAGAGAGAGAGGGACAAGATGGGGTGTAGCAGAGAAGAGAGATGGGATAAAGGGGAGAAGAAAGAGAGAAAATGGGACACATGGATAGATGGGAAAGAAAGTAGATTTTGAGAAGAAAGCAGGAACATGGAAGAAAGTTGAATGTTAAAAGTTAACGTCAACGATGAATGTAGGGCAGAAAGTGAAGAAGGAGAGAAAAACAGCAAATGGATAAGAAGGCCATGGAAACACAAGAACACGTGCAACCAGAGATTGGGAAAAGAAGATTAGATCACCAGACAACAAAGGTAGGAAATATGATTTTATTTTTCAATTTACTGATTGAAATGGGTCATTTTTAGAATTTATATCTGCTGTCTAAATTTTGCACTGTTCAGGAAGAAATTAATTTCTTTCTATTTTTCATGGAGTCTGGCATCTTAGGGTTTCGTTTGTCTATATTAGTACTTTTAGTTTGTGGCCCTGTTTGCTTAGGGGTTATCTGTGTTCTGCATGTGTGACCGAGGCCAGGTGTTCTGGTAGGAATGAATGTTGAGAAGCAAACAACACTGGTTGCCGTACATGAAGAAGGACACAGTACTACTCGAAAGGGTCCAGAGAAGAGCAACTAAGACGGTTAAGGGGCTGGAGAAGTTGTCGTACAGTGAAAGATTAGAGAAGCTGGGCCTTTTCTCCCTCGAACAGAGGAGATTGAGAGAGGACATGATCGAAAAATTCAAAGTACTGAAGGAAATAGACTTAGTAGATAAAGACAGGTTGTTCACCCTCTCCAAGGTAGGAAGAACGAGAGGGCACCCTCTAAAATTGAAAGGGGATAGATTCCGTACGAACATAAGGAAATTCTTCTTCACCCAGAGAGTGGTAGAAAACCGGAACACTCATCCGGAGTCTGTCGTAGGGGAAAACACCCTCTAGGGATTCAAGACAAAGTTAGACAAGTTCCTGCTGAACCAGAACGTACGAAGGTAGGGCTAGTCTCAGGGCGCTGGTCTTTGACCAAGGGCCGCCGCGTGAGTGGACTCTGGGCACGATGGACCACTGGTCTGACCCAACAGTGGCAATTCTTATGTTCTTATACTTTGTGTAGTTTAATTTTGTGTTTAACCATTATGTGTTGTTAATAAGATTATATTGTGTATATATATGAAAAATGAAAGGAAAATGGTATTACAATTAATACTATCATCTGGGCGGAGATTTTGGGTCCCCCCCCCCCAAACTAAAAAGCATTCCACTGCTTATGTTAGCACATGTTTAGCACTGGGGCCTTTACCACCTACAATAGGAGGTGGTAGGGGCTCATGTGACAACTTTTTAAATGACTGTGTGCTAATGGCGAAATTAGCATGTGTCCATTAATTTGGAAAATGGAAAAATCTGCCATTTCCTGGCCACAGAAAAGACCTCCATAAGGGACATGCTACGGCCACTTTTTTGCCACACTATACAGTACTCCCCCGATATTCGTGGGGGTTCTGTTCCAGCTTCCAGAAGTGTCGCCATTGGGGGCATCCCCCAACCAGTGGCAGCCCTGCTTTTATGGTCTGCAATAGATGACTTTATGGATGGGCAGAAGCTTCAGCTACTGAGGTCCAAGACAACAGCTGAGCAGGTAAGGTAAGCACTCAGGAATATCTCCAGTACTTGGGGGAGCCAGATGGAAAAAAAAGTGACCATCTGCTGCCCCTTCTTTTGCAGTTCTATCAAGTGATTTAATTCAAAGAAGAAACAGTACCAAATACAAGAAGGAAGTGGCATAAATAGAAGTACGGCACATTTTTCAGAGTTTTCTAGTGTAGTTTAGAAGTTAAAGCAAGGGTTAGCTACATCTGGGGCAGACAGCGTGCCAGACTTTAAGAATAAATGGGATACCCATGTGGGATCCCTACGAGGATCAAGATAAGAAAATTGAGTCATTAAGGCATAGACAGGGGGTGGGTAAGCAGAGTGGGCAGACTTGATGGGCTGTAGCCCTTTTCTGCCGTCATCTTCTATGTTTCTATGTTTCATTTCAGAAATAAATTAAGACAGCACTGTTCGATAGATACCATTTTAAAACTATTAACACCATGCTGATAACTTTGAGAAGTATGTGTATTTTTACTAATTGTATTCTGTAATTTGTTGACTGTCCAGCTTTCTTCAGTCGTAAGATTGTGGCAGTATAGAAAAAATAAAGTTATTATTATTATTAAAGAAGATCAGGGGTTATTCTGTGCACTTGCTTTGTATTTGGGATTGTTTGAGTTGATCCAAGAGTGTCGTTGTGTTTGTGAGGGGGCTTGCTGGGGGAGGAGGCTATTTTATCTTCTGAGGATAGATATTGTTTATGAAAATAATCAAAATAGTGTGTTATACCATGGTGGGGTTGTGTTGATTGTGTGTATTTATTAAATGATTGAAAAAGCAAAAGGAAGAAATCAGACTCTTCTTATGATTACTTTTTGCTGGCAGGACATCAGTATAATAAGCATCTCTAAACTTCTGAACACCTAGGATCTCTCTTTCTGATATTTTTTCTTTCAGGGGACCAGCTGCAGACATCACATGCTCAAGGTTTCCCTTGGAAGAGGCTGATCTCATGCTTATAAGTGCAGGAAGTCAACCTTAGGCTTCCACATATGGCCTAATCTTCCAGGGAGGCAATGCTTTCTTCCTTGGTTTTGACTGGATTATTTGGAAAATTGTATATTTTGATTTTTTCTTGATGATTTGAACTGAGAAATACATTTAACATTAACAATTTGATATTCTGGCAATTTCCAACATCTTATCTTTTCAAATAAAATGTGAAGCATGCTTTTTTAATGATGTCTGAAATACTATTTCACTATTACAGATCACAATATTAAATGCCCCAAAATGTTGGTAAACGTGTTTTTTTAAATGTTTCCAAAAGATTAGATCATTAGTGAGAAAATAATGATTAACCTTTTAAATCAGACTGGCATTTCTTTTTTCTCCAAATGTGGAATTAATACACATCTTTTAATCATTAGTGTAATTTTCAGGATGATACTTTTCTTCTTTTGGCTGTTGAACTGTTTCGGCTGCTAGGAACCCTTCAAATTGTTTGCTTCATTCAACCATTCTTTTTTGAATAATTCATTAGGCATTATTATCCAAGCGTAGAACACCTCATTTAGCACTGGTGATCTTTTTCTTACGTCTGGCTGACAGGCAATCAAAGTTTTTATCAGTGCAGAAAATTTGCAATTCAGAAATGTAGTTGGAGCAATTAGTAGCTATCAGGTAGCATAGGAAGGACAGCTCAATAAAAAGAGAGACTTGAATGAGCTCAACTGATGTTAGCACAAAAGTAATAGATAAAACTAACCAGCTGTTTCTAAATTTACCAAATGGAACATTCCTGTCCTCGGAGCAGAACCTGTAATTAACTCCCTGTTATGTGTGGCTTCACAAAGGGAGATGTGACTAGATGAGACCAGTATTCCCTGTTTTGGTACCCTTCACCTCATTTTGTACATGAGTTAATTCTCATCAATATATAAATATTGTTTGTTGTAAGCTACAGGGTCTTCCCAGCATTGTAGTGCAAATCTCAGTACACTATATACACAGAACAGAGACCCTGAGGAGTGTTGTAGGGTCTCTAATGGGTGATATGTTTGTGATACTCAATAGTTGTAAGAGGTTGACTATGTGGTTAGAAGAGCAATGGCCTTTCTCAAGATGGAGATTTGAGAATGGCAATGAATGAGAACCTGCAGTTAGACTCAGTCCAAAAATATCTACATGCCTTCCTATCTTTCACTTAAAAACATTCAGTTAAACCAACAATGATACAATTAAAAAAAAAAAAAGATTGGGTTATTTCTGTGATCCATCAAACACCGTGGTATTTTCAACAAGTCATTTTGAACTATAAACCAGGCAGATCTTTACGATCTGAAAATAAAAATCTATTAACCTCAAGAAAGCAAGGCTTATGCAGACACCAGAACAATGACATTCTGCATCGCTGGTGTTAAGATGTGGAATGCTTTGGTAGGTCAGTTGCGAAAATGTATCGATCGGTTTCAATTCAAGAAACAGCTAAAAACCCAATTGTTTGTCACCGCATTGTTATGACTTAACAGTTCTTTGGAAATGAAAAGATAGTTCTCCCCTGTTGAGTTTAATATTTTAGTTTGTCATAATTATTATGTTTGTTTTAACTCATGTCAACCATTTAGGGCTCCTTTTACTAAGGAGCGCTAGCGTTTTTAGCGTGAGCTAACCACGCGCTAACCGAAAAATACTAATGCAAGCTCTTTGGATGCGTTAGCATTTAGCGCATGTGGTATTGTAGTGCGCGCTAAGAGCATGCTAAAACCGCTAGCGCACCTTAGTAAAAGGAGCCCTTAGTTCTTAAGCGGTATAGAACATTTTAAAATAAATAAATAATAAATTTTCAACACCACAAACATCATCAGTACACTTGGACCGCTCCAAATAGTATGTATCAAAATCAAATTGACTACATCTGCATAGGACAGTTTTGACTGCAAAGACTAAACTAGGAGCTGATTGTGGAAGCAACCATGAGCTTTTGACATGCAAGATCAAAGTAAAGCCTCACAAGAAGATCATTAGGGACCTTTCAAAATATGACATTGAAAATATGCCATCAGACTATTGGATAAATATATAGATTTGCCTTTCTTGATATAGGAGACAGAGAACCCGAAGAGTTATGAAATGACATCAACTAGTGATGAAGCTATAAAAACACTACAGAAGAGAAAGAAAGCCAAGAAATCGCCTTGGATCTCAGAAGAAACCAGAAAAGTAGCTGAACAAAGACAAACAAAACTTTCTGAGTGTTTCAACATCAAGTTTAGCAAGACCAAGAATGATATCTAAAGGATATTAGTCAGAAAATTGGATCGGAACATGTAAATGGAAAAACCAGAATAGTGTATCAGGGGTTAAGAGATTGCGGCAGAAATTCCAGCCTCGATTGGGGATGCTTAAAGACGCTAATGGAATATTGATTGATCCAGAAAGCATTAAAATTGGGTGGAAAGAATATATGAAAAAATCTATACAAAAAAGGCAATGAGGATAACATTGGGTAACTTGAACAGGAAACTGATGCCGAAGAAGAACCAGATATTTTAAAAGAAGTCATAGCTGTAATTAAAGCTTTATCGAAAAATAAATCACCTGGTATCGATGGTATTCCAATTGAATTAAAGGCTCAGAAGGTGCTATCATGGCCTTCACTTGACTATGTCAACAGATTTGGAAGGAGAAAACATGGCAAACCGATTGGAGAAGCTCACTGTTCATACCTCTACTGAAGAAAAGTGACGCTAAAGACTATACCAACTACAGAACGATTGCAATAATTCCACACATCAGCAAAATATTGCTGAAAATAATACAACTAAGGCTACAGTCATACGTTGAGGAAGAACTACTCGAAGTTCAGGCTGGTTTCAGAAAAGGTCGAGGAACAAGAGACATTATTGCCAATGATAGTTAGATATTGGAAAAGAGCAAACAATAACAATAACCCCTATACTTTTGCTTCATTGACTACTGCAAAGCTTTTGACTGTGTGGATCACAATAAACTATGGAGAACTCCAGCACAAATGGGAAAACCCAAACACATAACTCAGCTGATTAAGAGCCTCTATGAAAATCAAGAAGCTGCAGTGAGAATAGAATATGGCAACACTGATTGATTTCCAAAACCTTACCTGTTCATTCTTTACAATGAAGCCATCTTCTGACAAGCAAATTTGGAAGAAGAGAGTGTTGGTTTCAAAGTTGGTGGCCCAAATATAAACACCCTGCGCTATGCAGATGATACAGCGCTCATCACCAGCAGCAAAGAAGACATGCTGTATCTACTGAGAAAAGTCAAAGCTGAAAGTCGTAACATTGGATTATAAACATAAACAAGACAAAGATCATAAACATGGGAAATGATGAAGATTTTGAGCTTGAAGGTGATAGAATAGAAGTTGTAAAGGATTTCAATCTCCTGGGCTCTTTCATAAACAAAGAAGCAACTAGCAGGAAACAAATACTCTGCAGAATAGCACTAGGTCATTCTTCAGTGAAGGCTCTTGACAAAGTATTCAAAGGCAAGGAAATAACACTCCAAACGAAGATCAGACTTGTCGACACATTCATTTTCTCTGTGGTCAATTATGGATGCGAAAGCTGGACATTATGGAAACAAGACAGAAAGAAATTTGATTCATTTGAGATTTGGTGCTGGAGAAGGACCAGAAGAACTAACAAATCGATTCTGGAGGAGATCAAACCGGCTATGTCACTCAACACCCAAATGATGAAGTTACAGCTGTCTTATTTTGGTTACACTGTCAGAAGAGAAAGATCATTGGAGAAGGACATCATGTTTGGGAAGATCACAGGAACCTGGCGAACAGGGCGACCTGCAATCATATGGCTGGACATATTGAAAACAACCATGGGGATGACGCTGGAGGACCTTACTGGACTAGCACATAACTTTTTAGATCTGTAATTCATCAGGTCACTATGACTTGAGCAGTACTCATACTTTCTCCAAAAAGTTGGGGAAAAGTTGGAAAATTATTCCAGCAGAGTAACTGGCTGCTCCAGCCTCCTTCAGGTTCCAAAGTGCTCCAGAGGGCATACCACTTTGATCACACCCCTGTGGCTGTGCATCACAGATGCCATGGTATTTTAAAGGTCTTCCTATGGAGATCTTCCCTAGACATGCAGCTTTCCACCTGGTATAGTCATAGCATAAGTGGGTGCACTTAGATATTGGATGACTTGTGCTAGGATTTTGTAATGGAATCAGGACACCCACCTACTGTGATGGAATTACGTCCAGCATTTTGGAGCCTAAATTTTGCCAGACTTTATGGAATTGCTCCTTAAATATAAAATAAGAATTCAGCATGAGCAAGTAGAGCAGAGAATGAGCTCAGTTTGCTTGTTAGGACACTTCCCCCCCTAAAATAAATAAAAAGATGTTCCACTGCCCCAACATTAGTTTTTTTTTTTCTCTCACTCTCTTATGGCCTATTCCCCGGTCTTTTTGAACTCTAGCTATTCCAACTGTTTTCCTGTATGCTCTCTCTCCTCCTGTGTAATTAAACTCTGGAATTCTTTGCGGGAAAATATGGTGAAAAATCAGTTAGCTTAGCAGAGTTTGAAAAAGGTTTGGATAAATTCCCAAAAGAGAAGTCCATAGACCATTGTTGAGATGGCTTGGGGAAATCCACTGCTTATTACTTGCTTATCCACTGTTTTATTACTTGGAATCTAGCTAGGTACTTGGGACCTGGGTTGGCAACTGTTGGACACAGGATGCTGGGCTTGATGGACCTTCAGTCTGTTCCAGTATGGCAATTCTTATGTTCTTAATTATGTCTCTCTATTAAACAGCTCTTCATTCAAGGTAGGATGTATTCCTAGTCACATCATACAGTCCTTCTCCCTGTCCTACCTCCCTACCCACTCCTGTATAGAAAATACATTTCTCAAAACATAGAGGGCATTACATACATTTCTCAAAACATAGAGAAACATATAAACATGATGGCAGATAAAGGCCAAATGGCCCATCTAGTCTGCCCATCCATAGCAACTATTATCTCTTTCTCTCTCTGAGATATCCCATGTGCCTATCCCATGATGGCAGATAAAGGCCAAATGGCCCATCTAGCCATCTAGAATAGTGTTCTTCAACTGTCAGTCCATGGAAATTTTCTGCCGGTCCATTGGGCCCAAGACAGTGTTCTTCAGCTGCCGGTCCATGGTGCGATCAATGCGGTGTCTTTGGGCCGGCTCCCTGAGTGCTGCAGTGCACAAAGCTGTGGGAAAAGGCTCCTACATACGTCGTGCGCCTGAACCGGAAGCCTTCTCTCTGACGTCACAGTGTCTGAGGGAAGGCTTCCAGATGAGGTGCGGGATGCTGCCCACAGCTTTGTGCACTGCAGCACTCAGGGAGCCGGCCTGAAGACGCAGCGTTGATCGAATCGTGGACCGGCTCATAGATAGCACCGGGGGATAGGCCAGAAGGCAAGGCACAGCATGGAGGGAGAGAGACAACAACAGTAGGGGGGAATGCTTTTATTTATTTATTGATGTACATCTGCTGTCTGTTCAGGAATAAATGCATTTGTTTCTTTTCCTCTGGGGTTGTACTGCTTGCAGAGTCTTGCATCTTAGGGTTTGTTTGTAAATATTAGTACTTTTAGTTTTTGCTCCTGCATTTGCATGGGGTTATCTGTTTTCTGGTAGAAATGAATGTTAAAAAGCATACAGTGTGCTTTGTGTATTTTAATTTTGTGGTTAACCATTATGTGTTGTTAATACAATTATATTGTGTGTATATATGAAAAATGAATGGAAAAAATGGTGTTACAATTAGTACTATTATGGGGGTGGGGTCTGGGGTGGAGATTAAGTGGAGATGAGCATGACTTAGCCCAATGTTCTTCAACTGCCGGTCAGCGGACTAGTGCCAGTCCACAAAATAATTATTTTATTTCCGCCGGTCCATAGGTGTCAAAAGGTTGAAGAACACTGATCTAGAGGACATAATCAAAACATACGTCTAAGTCCAATTTGGGCATATGGCACTAGATGCCCAAAGTTGGCATTGGGAAAATGCCCATTTTTGAAAAATACGTCGAATATTAAAAAAAAAAAAATCGTCTGTCTGAACGTCCAGGCTATTGTTCATTCAGACTGCCAGGATGTCTATCTTTATACCACATTCTTGTCCAAATATTTGTCCAAGTCCCAAACGCCCAGAACAAGACCATTTGTACATGGGAGGGGCCAATTTTGTAATGGACTGGCCACCCAGACATGGCAACAGAACAGTGGGACACCTTAAAGGGAGGGCACTGCTGTGAACTTCACAAAAAGAGTATCAAACATTTCATTACAACTTCCTTATAGGTTATGGTGAGCCCCCAAAACCAACTATACCCACCTGTCTACAATCCCAATAGCCCTTATTGGCTGCATGTGACACCTATATGGCACTAGAGTAGGGTTTGGGGGTTTTTTGGTGGCTGCACATGTTCCATCATAAATGTAGTGGTTAGCATGGCTTATGGGCTTGGGTCCTCTTCTCTATGGTTTACTAGCCCACCTCCCAGACTGTTCAAGACACTTGTGTGCAGCTCTACTGGGCTTTCTTATATCAGGTGCTGATGTCCTGGACATGTTTTTATTCCGATCTTTGTGGGTCAGTGAACACTGAGGTCTTTACGTTGACTCTGCAGTAGTTATCTGGTCACTTTGGATACCTTTTTGGCACTTATACCTGTTTTTACATCATCTAACTCACAACGTATAAGTTTCGTCCAGGATGTCTAGTAAAACATTCGATTACGTATCCCTGCAGGACGATTAACTAAACTAAACTAAACCTTAAGTATATATACCGCATCCTCTCCATAATTATAGAGCTTGGCACGGTTTACAAGAGCTTAATGTAGGAAGGAACAGCATAATGGGGTTGGAGAAAGAGTATAGGGGGGAAGAGAGCATTACATTTTTGTGAATAGCCTAGTTTTCAAGTCTAGATTGGCCCACATCCTACCCTAATCAATCCTCCAGATACTTCCCTTTTAGCTCTGGGCACACAGCAGCATTCAGAGGCACAAAAAGCCCCACAACATGTCCAGAAAGTCAGTTTGATTATTGGCACTTGGACAACCTGTCTTTTAGGTCATCCAAGTGCCTACTTGGGCGAGTTTTTAGAGGTGTTTAAGAACATAAGAATTGCTGCTGCTGGGTCAGACCAGTGGTCCATCATGCCCAGCAGTCCGCTCACACGGCAGCCCTCTGGTCTAAGACCAGCGCCATAGCCGAGACTAGCCCTATCAGCATGTGTCCTTGTTCAGCAGGAACTTGTCTAACTTTGTCTTGAATCCCTGGAGGATGTTTTCCCCTATGACAGACTCCAGAAGATTGTTCCAGTTCTCTACCACTCTCTGGGTGAAGAAGAACTTCCTTACGTTCGTACGGAATCTATCCCCTTTCAACTTTAGAGAGTGTCCTCTCATTCTCCCTACCTTGGAGAGGGTGAACAACCTGTCCTTATCTACCAAGTCTATTCCCTTCAGTACCTTGAATGTTTCGATCATATCCCCTCTCAATCTCCTCTGTTCGAGGGAGAAGAGGCCCACTTCTCTAATCTTTCGCTGTATGGCAGTTCCTCCAACCCTTTAACCATCTTAGTCGCTCTTCTCTGGACCCTTTCGAGTAGTACCGTGTCCTTTTTCATGTAGGGCGACCAGTGCTGGACACAATACTCCAGGGCGCACCATGGCCCAGTACAGCGGTATGATAACCTTCTCCAATTTGTTTGTGATTCCCTACTTTATCATTCCTAGCATTCTGTTTGCCCTTTTTGCCGCTGCCGCACATTGCGTGGACGGCTTCATCGACTTGTCGATCAGAACTCCCAAGTCTCTTTCCTGGGAGGTCTCTCCAAATACCACCCCGGACATCCTGTATTCGTACATGAGATTTTTGTTACCGACATGCATCACCTTACACTTGTCCACGTTAAACCTCATTTGCCATGTCGATGCCCATTTCTCGAGCCTGATTATGTCATGTTGGAGATCTTGGCAATCCCCTGTGTCTTCACTACTCTGAATAACTTCGTATCATCCGCAAATTTAATCACCTCGCTTGCTGTTCCTATGTCCAGATCGTTTATAAAGATGTTGAAGAGCACGGGTCCAAGCACCGAGCCCTGCGGCACTCCACTCGTGACACTCTTCCAGCCTGAGTTTTGATTATGAGCCCCATAGTGGATAGTAGATACCATTATGCACTGCTAACATTAAATGGCATTTTTGGAGATTAATAGATACTATTTTAATGCTACAGAATATCTAATTGCATTGCACAAGTAGCAGGGAGGTCCCTGATGCAGATCCCTTTCATCTCCAGCACATGAATATGTGTGTGAGCAAGGTAATATCTACAGTACACCTTCGTGTGCCCATGTCCATTGCCTTCTAGACTCTAACCTCTCCTCCTCCTCCCTCAATCTCGGGGCGTGGGCTCAATTTTCTGTACTGTAGAATTGGGTGTTGCTTTATGCTGAATATTTATTATTGCCTTGCCTTCATTTCTCCCTGATATAACCACAATTATATCATTCATTGCAAGGACGGGGTAGAACTATTAGGATGACAATAATACTTTGTAAACAGGGTGAAGATACTTCTTTAATTACACATAACAGCAATTTGAAGGCGGCAGAGGTTATAGGCCCCTGTAAATGTTAAACTATGTAAAATATACATAGTCATTTTTTATTGATTTTGACAGTAATCAGAGGAAAGCACTTAAGCTAAGTGGCTCTTAAGCCAGCTGTAATTAGTTGAGTGATAGATGGATAGGAGAAGGCTCCCCGGATGACAATGGATGTATTCAATCTATTGGAGTTTGCAAATAGCCCTTTGATTTCATTATTCCTGCTTCATTTCTGAGGAAACTTCGCTCTGAATGAGAGGAGCTGTCATTTCTTGCCTTCAAATCAAGATAAACACAGCAGGCTAATATCAAGATAATGAAACCAATCTCCCAAATAGAGAATGTAGCCAAAGTACTTAACAGAACTCTTAAATATGCCCAGGCTTCCTTGAATTAAGAGATGCTTTCAGTGGATGCAGCGCAGAAGCAGTATCCCCCTTCCTCAGCGTCTAGATATAAATCGGAAATGCTTGGCTTGAAACTGGATTCGTAAACTAAATGTCTTCAAGCTTTTTGCCACCTTAGTTCACCTCTCTGCAATGCCCAAACACAGGAGCAGCCTCCCCCACCTTTCTAGGTTATATTTGTATTTCTCCCAGCCCATCCCCTCTGGAAGCATACATTCCCTAGTCACAGGAAGACTCTTGTGACTCCACAAGCAGCGTCTTGTAAGCAGATGCAAGAACAGGGACAGGAAGGCAGCCAGGTCCTACTAATGGAACATCCACTGCAACCTGCAATAAAATACCATGCTAACCACGTTCACTGGCATTCCTTTTCAACATAGACTGTGCACATTTAATTATACATAGAAGGAGATGAGTTATGCTCCTTGGCCCCAGGTGCATTTAGTTGTAACATATGCAAGATGCTAATTTATTTATTTCATTTTTAAAGTGCTGGATTTTTTTATTTGTGTATTTTGCAATTGTGATGGCCAGCCAATTCTTAGCAATATTTCCGACATCTGAGCCAGTGTGTTTCATTTTTACCTCAGCCCCACCATCAGCTCTGCTACTGCTTCTGACCCAAAAGTCCATCCAGGGATAATGCAAGCCCATTCAAAGACCCTCCAGCACTTGGCAGCCTTCAACGGGGGCAGAAAGACATCCTTCATTGAGAGAAAACATACTGCCCTCTGGTGGCCAAAAAGGAAGAAGTCTCCATACTGTAATACAGTGCCTGGCTGTTATCACCTGAGGCCGACAATATTCCCTTTACATACCATCAGCCCGAGAAACAACAGACCCAATGTTCAACTGTATTCATCAAACAGATTTCTTGCAGAAAAATACTGTCCTAGTCAGTATGAAATACTGTGGCCCAGATTTTGTAAATGCCACCTAAATTTGGGAACCAAAAAAGATGGTGCTCTGATGGACCATTGGTCTGACCCAGTAAGGCTGTTCTTATAGAAGAGCGTGCACTGCCGAAACCTCAGATCCCTGAAATCTATAATAGTGCGTGCATCCTCAGTGAACACACCAGACCCCGCCCATGCTCCTGCTATGGCCCTGCCCACTTTTCAGATTTATGCGTGCACCATTATAGAATAGTGCATATTAAGATGCTCATGTATTACCCAATTTTCAGTGCCATATACGGACGCTGGGGGGTGTACATGAAACTTATTCTTACCACAGTAATTTCTTTTTCTTTGCGTATTTATGAGTAAGGTAGAATTTCTCTCAAAATGGCACCTTCCTGCAACTATATTTGAACCTGGGGAGGAAGAAGGGACTTGATGATTCTGCCTAGAGAATGACACGGGGACACAATTTTCCCATCCCGCCCCCACAAGTTTTGTCGCTTTCTCTATTCCCATCCCATTCCTGTAAGCTCTGCCTTAACCACACAAGCCTCAAACACTTAGGATTTTAAAGTGTTTGAGGTTTGTCCAGATGAGGACGGAGCTTGCAGGAATGGAGCAGGAACAGGAAAAGAACTTGCTGGGATGGAGGAAAAAATGGTCCCCATGTCATTCTCTAATTCTTATCAAAGCGATTCACTTCCCTCTTAACTCATTGCAGTCTATGATATAAAAGGAGAAATCATCTCAAAAGGAGTTGCAGACCCTTTCAGTTGGTTTATTCCCTCAATGCCTAGGGAAAAAACATGTGTCTTCTTTCATGTAAGCAGACATCTCCTCGAAATCTGCTCATGACAGTAACCAGATGAGTCTTCCAGGAGTCACAGCTGAATAATGCTGGACAGTGGGGATCTGATTTAGGGCAGGGTCTCCGCTACATTCTGCCATTGTAACTGAAATAGAAAAGCTAAATAATCCCCCTTCTCTGTCTATTGCTCCAGGACACTAGGACATGCTAATCATGCTGAGAACAAAACATGTTCAAAATGTGTTTTGAAAGACATGTTTTAACTAGGGCTCCCCTTTCCATTATGTCTGTGAGGAGGTTTCAGAAACCTCCCCAAAACGTTTTCCTTTCATTAATATTCAGTTTAGAAATACTGAATACCCTGTGTAAGGTGGAAAAACTCCAGGAACCTCATTTTGGATATTCTTTAATTTAGGCAACATTCTGAATGTCAGTGATTTGTATAACTTGTCAGCCTTTCAATAACTCAGAAGAGAAAAAATCCCCAAAGGTGAAACTTCACTGGATGTTACTTTAATTTGGTTTTCATTTCAACTACAGGTATCTTTTCATTTTATTCTCGCTGAACAGGAAAATTGGCAATAGAAAAAAAATGGTAAGACAGATTTGAAATTATTTAGAAAGTGGCCAGAATTTAAGTAAAACAGTTTGCAAAAGTTCTGAAATTTGGATGCAAGTAGAAACGAGATCAGAGAAACAATTTAAAAGGCAAAAGATTGTTGTTATTTTGATTTGGCAAGGGATAGTTCCTTGAAATTGTTTTAATTAGAACTGTATGATTCTAAGGTCTGGCAGATGTGCTCATTTTTTACACAAAATAATGAACTAAATAGATTGCACAAAACTGACATTTATAAAACCGTGGCACTTGTTTTGGCTCTGTGCATAGTACATGGGTCAAGAGTCCAAAAAGAGCTCTACAGGTCAAAGACAACAGATCAGGCTAATTAAAAGATGGATGCGGAAGTCTATACAGTAACAATATAAGATCATGTTGCCTTTAGAAATACAGTAAAACTTGGTTTGTGAGCGTAATTTTTTCCAGAAGCATGCTCGTAATCCAAAGCACTTGTATATCAAAGCAAATTTCCCCATAGGAAATAATGGAAACTCAGATGATTCATACCACAACCTAAAAACATTAATACAAAATACTGTATGCTGTGAGAGCTTGAGCTATGGGTAAATTGGGCGTGATGCTTCTATTACCTTTAGCCATGCTTGGCGTAAGAAGCGCGTATGTCGTGCGTGTGTGAACTGTGGGTAAATTGTGCGGTAACACTTTTATTACGTTCAGCTGCGCTCAGCCCCTCGTATGTGATAAAAGTGAGTTAAGTATAGGGCAATCAAGCCATTGTGACATCACTGATGAGGTTGGCCCTTATTGGTGGAATAAGGCACTATGACATCACAATCTCAGCTTTGGAATGTTGCTATGAAAAGTTCTCAGCCCAGCCCAAAAGTGAATGACGTGGATATTCTTAGTATTAGCATTATATACTTCTTATAGCCTGTGGTTTTCCCCATCTGTCCTAGTGGGCTCATACTCTCTGAAACAATGTCAAAACATAGAATTTCATTTCTGTAAACCGCCACTTAACAAAATAAGAAAACTCTCTTTTCAGCTACAGTGGCAAAATGACACTCAGAGTTTAGGAAGTTGGTTGGTTGGGCTGAGAACTTTTCAGCACCCTCTCGTATATCTATCTCATTTCCTGCAAATATTGCCCATAGAACATTTTTGCTTTTAGGCGACAGCGTATGGAAGTGCTCATGAGTGCTTATCTGGACTCTGAGACGTCCCAGAACAGTTAACAAGAGAAGTTCAGCTGATGTCACTGCATTAATAAACTGTACCAGAATTTAAGGTAACGATGAAGAGCTGATTATCTATTTAAAAACCCTTTCTCCCTACCCCTCACCTAGTCACCCCATTGCAAGCTTTTCTGTTAAAGATTGTTTATAGGAAGTAATTCCATAAGGCGGATGCTACTACTACTGCTATCCATTTGGTCGTGTCCGACCCTCGGATACTCTGTAGCCCAGTCCTTGCCATGCTTCCCTGTTTTCCATGGCTTCTTTCCATTGCTTGATGTTAATTCCCGTGTCATTCTTGATGGTATCCAGGCAAACAGGCCTTTGGTCTCCCCTGCTTCCTTTTACCACTGACCAGTCTGAGTACCACCACCTTTTCTAGTGAATTCGCCCTCATCACATGTCCATAAGTCCATTTCTGTCTGGTAATCTTGCCTTCCAGGGACAACTCTGGGTATATATGATCAAGAAGAAACCAAAAGAAACTCTGTGGAATGACGACGTTCCTAAATGGACTTTATTTGAAAATGTCAAAGTTCCAAAGGTACACTAATATCATCCATATAAAAGCCTTAAAGGACCTAGTCCGCTAGAGATGCAGGACCCAACATGGTCCACGTTTCAACAAAAATTCTTCTTCAGGGGTCCCTGGGAGTACTATAATGATGAATACGTGGGAAAGCTAATATGTGGTGATCTGGAAGTGAGACACTGCTTGCATTATGTGGATGATATTAGTGTAAGAACATAAGAAGTTGCCTCCACTGGGTCAGACCAGAGGTCCATCGTGCCCAGCGGTCCGCTCCCGCGGCGGCCCATCAAGTCCACGACCTGTGAAGTGGTTTCTGACTATTTCTGTAACCTACCTCCACTTCTATCTGTACCCCTCAATCCCCTTTTCTTTCAGGAACCTATCTAGACCCTCCTTGAACCCCTGTAGCGTGCTCTGGCCTATCACAGCCTCCGGGAGCGCGTTCCATGTGTCCACTACCCTCTGAGTGAAAAAGAACTTCCTAGCATTTGTTCTAAACCTGTCCTTTTTCAATTTCTCTGAGTGCCCCCTTGTACTTGTGGCTCCCCACAGCCTGAAGAATCTGTCCCTGTCCACCTTCTCTATGCCCTTCATGATTTTGAAGGTTTCTATCATGTCTCCTCTAAGTCTCCATTTTTCCAGGGAGAATAGCCCCAGCATTTCCAATCTGTCAGTGTATGAGAAGTTTTCCATACCCTTTATCAGTTTTGTCGCTCTTTTCTGGACTCCCTCAAGTACCGCCATGTCCTTTTTGAGGTACAGCGACCAGTACTGGACACAGTACTCCAGATGTGGGCGCACCATTGCCCGATACAGCGACAAAATGACTTCCTTCGTCCTGGTCGTGATACCCAACATTCTATTTGCTTTCCTTGAGGCTGTCGCACACTGTGCTGAGGCTTTCAGTGTTGTGTCCACCATCACCCCCAGGTCTCTTTCAAGGTTGCTCACCCCCAGCAATGAACCCCCATCGGGTTCTTTTTCCCTACATGCATGACTTTGTACCTTTGGAACTTTGACATTTTCAAATAAAGTCCATTTAGGAACATCATCATTCCACAGAGTTTCTTCTGGATTTTCTTCTCTGTGGAGATTTTGGGGTCATTTTTTTGGTTTTTATATATGATGAAGAACATCTTTGTTGGTGATCCTAGCTGTCCAGGGCATTCGTTGAGTGTCCATGTCTCACCGTCATATGCCGTGATTGGGAACACAATGGCAGTGATTAGTCTTTGATGGTGATTGAGACGTCCTTGCACTTCCATATTTGGTCCATGCTCACCTTGGCTGCACGCCCCATTGCAAATCGATGCTTGATCTCTGCTTTTGAACCGTCACGGAAAACGAAGCTGCCAACCACTTCTATTTCTATGCAGAAATGGCAGTAGTCTGTCTGAGTGCTAGTCCATGAAATGGCACCTAAATATGATAACACATATTTTGACAGTGGACAAACACATGGCTGCAGAGTGCAATGATAGAATCTTATCATTTTTGAGCATTCTTTAGCAACCTATGGCTGGTGCAAGTGGTCACATGAAATATACACAGGTACTTTACTCACTACGCTCATATTCTCTAAAGGGAAGCAGCTCTTTACAGGCTGCAACTGTGCATTTCGAATGCCTAAAATATATTCAGACCCCACATGTATCATATGTGAACTTTAAACATATTTTTAACATGAGCTTTCATAAATTCATGCACCAGGAATATTGAGGTTAAGTGCATGAATTTCCCTAGCACTAAGAAGCAGTTAATATAAGAATAGCCTTACTGGGTCAGACCAAATGTCCATCAAGCCCAGTAGCCCATTCTCACGGTGGCCAATCCAGGTCCCTAGTACTTGGCCAAAACCCAAAGAGTAGCAACATTCCATGCAAGCAGTGGCTTCCCCCATGTCTTTCTCAATAACAGACTATGGTCTTTTCTTCCAGGAAACTGTCCAAACCCTTCCTAAAACCAAAATAAGGGCTGCAGGTACATTTCCGCAGTGAGCAGCCTCTGTAATTGTTACTTGAAGTGTGCAACCTATCGAGGGGCTGCTTTCCTGATGTGAAATATGAATCCTAAGGCAGTTGGTTGTTTAGCCTTTGAGTTCCAGCACCTTCTGGAACTCAAAGTTCATAACAGATCTCTGAATGGGGGTTAAGAACATAAGAATTGCCATCTCCAGATCAGACCATCGGTCCATCAAGTCCGGCGATCCGCACACGCGGAGGCCCAGCCAGGTGTACATCTGGCGTAATTCTAGTCACCCATATCCCTCTATGCCTCTCGTAAGGAGATGTGCATCTAGTTTGCTTTTAAATCCTAGAACGGTGGATTCCGCAATAACATCCTCTGGGAGAGCATTCCAGGTGTCCACCACTCGTTGTGTGAAGCAGAACTTCCTGATATTTGTCCTGGACTTGTCCCCCCTTAGCTTCAGTCCATGTCCTCTTGTCCGTGTCACATTGGTCATTGTAAATAATATAAGAACATAAGAATATAATATAAGACCATAAATCATGTGTGACATCATCAAAGTTTGTCTTTGGCCAATCTCCACCATAAGATCTGGATTCCAATCTACTAAGGAGTCTAACCAATTGGAGAAATAAATAACAGCACATCATCTTGTACTAAAAAATACCAGATGTAAATAGTTTGTTATATTCTAAGTTTGTAAAAGTGCCTGTGAAGGAGAATAAAGTTTTTGGTTCAAACAACCGGTGTGGTCTGAATCATTAAGAGTGCTTGCTCCGGCCTGCCAGCAGGAGTTCTGGTCCCAGCTCTGGCCCAACCTATAAAAGTGTCGTGGCAAACCCTAACCCAACAGCCGGGTCTGTTAGAAGTACATATGCCCCTTACCTGATTTCAGATTCTGAATTACCATTTCTTCTCCTCTTCCTTTTAAATTCATCCTTGTTCCAGCCTTTTCCTGGTGGTTGAATGCTAGAACTATTAATATCCAAAATTTCCAGCTCCTAAACTGCCTAACATTTGTTTAGATTTCACGAATAAAAATATAGGCCCCCCTTTATCAAGCCACGCTAGGGTTTTGTATCACTGGCCACTGCGGTAAAAGCTCTGACGCTCATAGCATTCTGGCTGGCAATATAAAACCTTAACCCGGCTTGATAAAAAGGGGACCATAGATAAGTAGATCCAGATGTTTAGAAGCAGAACATTGTTTTTTTCAGAGTAACATAAAACATTACATAAAAATCCATTTCTATACCGCAATACTGTTAAGAACCATTGTACAATTAGATGAAATACATTAATTACCCCAAAATCTAGCAAACAAATAAGTGAAATTGTTTCCTAAAATGTTGATAAGAACTGAAGTTTAGATTTAAGATTTAGATTTAGATTTAAGATCCTTTTCCCATCGTGAAGATGCTGATCATATTTCTTATTTTGGCAACCTTTGATTGATGGAAAAACAAATAGAGCATGAATTATATAAACCAGTTTCCATACTCAGAATGTACAGTTAAAAATAAAAAAAATCTACTGAAACAAACCCAGGAATATTCTCCAGTCACATCTTGATATAATGTCTCAGAATATATAACAATAGAAATCTCTTTTACTGCCTCCATTAAATGCATTGGCAGCCCTATTAAAATACAAGTCTGACTTGTGTTTAATGAGCTTAAAGCATTATCATTGGAAGGAAGTTCCTGAAATCAGACGATGATATTTACACTCGGTGCCCTGTGGAAATCTTCCAGCATTTTGAGTTTAGAGAATCTGCACACATCACGGAAAGGCAGATTTCCGGCTTCTCTCTTTTAAGGAGTGATTTATTCATTACTAACCTTCTTTGCCTGGCATTTTTCTACTTTGCAGCAAAGTTGACTGGGTACACAGTAACAAACTGAACGTGAATAACCAGGAAAAAAAATACCCAAAACAAGAAAACTCATTTTATTTGCTCTCTTTTGCAGAGAATTGTTGATAGAACGACTGTTAATTCTCATTTTCAAGGTCATGAAAACTGTGAGTAATCATCAAATCAAGTTATCATTTTTCTATCCTAGTAAATTTTAAATTACTACATTTAAGGGCTCTTTTAGTACAGTTTTTTTTGTCTGGGGCTTAGCAGGCTATAAAGCAGGATTTTAACACCCAGCCAACCCAAAACCAATGCAGCAGAGAGAAGGAGCATTCCCAGCATATCCATGCTTCAAACTGGCTGGTAATCAGGGCTGACTCAGGTGAGGCTGTGGACCAGGGTGCCAGTGATAGAGTGTCAAAATCTCAGTCCGGTCTACTTTCAAACTGCTAGAAGGATAGGAGTCAGACTGGGTTTTGGCAGCCATTATCATCAGTGCCTCATCTGGTCCAGCAGGAGGGGGAGAGAAAAATTCCAGAATGAAGGGGGGCGGGGAACACCAATGCAAAGTTGGCTCAGGATGCCACCATCCCTTGAGTACACGGGACCAGTGCACTGTTACCACAGAGACGCTCGGAGTTGGGCACTGTTTATACAATACCATTTGGTGTGGGGCTCTGCCCAGTTGTGGGCCGAGGATTTCCACTAAGTAAAACCTGGTGCAGTTTCTCATGCCTAAATTATGTGCGGATCTCCCTCATTCTGTACAAGTGCACTCCTGATGCGCCCAGGCTGCTCCCAAGACCAGATCAAAACAAGGAAAGAAACTACAGATACGATGGAGAAAATGTAGCATTCCAAAGAAAAGGTTTTCTAGCATGAGAACACAGGACCCTCTTTTCAGATCTACACATGAAATTTATGCATCCAGCACCTAAAGACGTGCAAACAAATTTCAATTCAGGCCAATTAGCGCCAATAATTATTAGCACCTATTGTCTCATTAACCAATTTAATCATGCACGCAAATAGGGTGGACACCCATATTTACATGTACAGTTTTCAGCACCCTATATTTATTTATATTTTTATATACTGCTTAAATCCTAAGCAGGTTTACTTTGAATAGTAATCAGGTACCCTAGGTATTACAGAATTTTAGTGCACATCAAGCACAGGGAGCAGTCCATGTCTGCTCTCCACCCTTGCTCCACCCATAGTGCCTCCTAACCAAAAACTCCATCAACACATAATTTACCACATGCAGATTAATGGAACCCTGTGTTAGCTGTTACAGTGACCTATACCACACATTAAAAGGACCCCTAAAGTAGGAAGCAGTGTTTAAACTTCCTACCTAGGCATAAAGTCCATGGTTACCTTTTACCTTTGGAATTTGCACCAGATTTCTAAAGGGGAATGTCTGTGCAAAACTCCTGAAATTCTACACAGCTCATGGACTTTTGAACCTGATTTTCACAAAATCAAAATTGGGTTTGAAAATAAATTACTTGTGTCATTTCTTAAATTGCTCAAGATAGGCTCCAGGTAATACTTCCCTCAAATCCAGCTACAAGTGTGTTGAAGGAGGGAGAACTTCAGCTAGGAAGTTCCCCAGGTAACTCGCTCGGAAAGTTGAGCTCCATCAGGCAGCAAATGTATTTTTTTGTTACTTTAGAATAAAGTAGTAATGTAGCTGTATTGATAACCTTTTATAAATAGAAAATGGAAATAAGATAATTTTTTTATTGAACTACTATCTTTTTGGAGACCAAAACCCCCTTCCTCAGGTTAGGACAGGCTACCGTAATTAGTCCAATAAAATGGTATTTTCTTATTTTCCATATTTTGTTTTATTTCTTCTACTACTGTTAATTATGTCTGGAGTGCAACCTGACATATGCAGCGCTGTAGAGTCACAAAGGAGGCAGTCCCTGCACAAATGAGTTTACAATCTAAACAATCAAGACAAACAGGTTGTAAAGTAGTGATTGTTATTTGTCAGGTTTTTTTTTCAAATTTACATCTGCCATCTTTATATTTTGCACAGTATTAGGGGACATGGTAGTGTTGCATTGTATGCAGAGTCTGGCTTGTTGGTGGCTCAGTTTAACTTTTGCTACATATTTCTATTTTTAGTTTGTGATTACTTATTCCATACTGGGTGAAGGTGTTTCTGTGTTGTGTGTATGAAAAGGACATGGTTTTCTGTTAGCACTGACTGTGCAGGATCGATCTTTACTAATCTGGACTAATGATGAGCTATAGTGAACTCATATTCTCAATACAACTTGTCAGAGAATTTTACCTCTGATGGTCCATAGAAAATTTCTAGATTGATTTTTTTGGAAATAGCTACTTGATGTAGAAAGTAAAGGACCCCAGGAAAGCAAGGCTTTTATTGTAGCTGGAGAAAACAGATATTCCAGTGCAACTAGAACATTTATTAAATGAATACTGATAACGTGAAAAGGGGGTTTTCACTTTCTGGGACTGGTCATGGTGCTCCAGTACTGTTGGGTCCCTTTCATGGCCTGTTATTCAAACTGTCTCACTAACTGGTGGTGCTAAACGTCCACCACTTGAGAGGTGAGGGTTCAATACTTCCCTCAATCTGTCTACAAGCCCTGGACAAATGAAATGCTGGGTTCATCAGGCAGTGCAACTAAGGGATTCTGTCAGATTTAAAAAAGCACATTTAAGAATACAAGTATCGCAGCCCCTCTCTATACACCGACTGATCACGGTGAGGTACTGGTGGCCGCTGGCATTTGCTATGTTGAATAAATCAGTCCAAACTGGCACTACCTGGCAATTCCAGATGCGGGCTTACATTCAGGTTGTTAGTAACTTTCACCCTCAGAAGAGGGGGTGAAATGTCTCTTGCAATGCGTAGGAGACCCTGCATCTCCCCTTGTCCTCCTTTCTGTGTCAATGACCCCCGGTGCACGGAGGAAGAGCTTGCTTTGTCACTTTTTGCAGAGATGCTCCATTCATGCCTCTGTTTCATATGAATTGCAGGGGAGTCTTCCTGTGCAACCATGTTCACCTTTTGCCCTGGTCTGCTTACAGAAATCAGTTTTCTTTTTTATGCAGCTGGAAGTATACTATTTCCATATTTCAGAGTAAGCGGGCCTCTTCTCACCATTACAGGATAGCTCACTAGAAAGCATCTTAGCTCAACTGTACATAAGAAAGAGCATTGGGGAAGGAATGCCCTCTTTAGCTCTAAACTTCACAATTCATGACACTTTCTTTCCATTCTCTGCCTGTGATAAATCCTAAGCGGGACTGTAAACTGACATTATGTGACACCAGGCATGCACTAATGGCTGGGGGGGGGGGGGGGGGGCTGACTGCACTTTCATAGGCTGAGTCGCTAGCAATGATCATTTTGGTGCATTTTTATAGTCGTCTAGCAACTAGGCATCTCCCTCCCAGTCTTAGCCAAAGGCAGAACTGAAACAGTCTATAGCCAGGAGGGACCAGTGGGAGACACTGCATTAGCCATTCCTATGTCTGCAGTCAAGATGGGAAGACGGCTCCCAGATCTGAACCACAACAGAGGAATTCCTGGTCTGAAAGAAGGCACCTATTTGGCAGTTCACGGCCTATTGTGAGGTCTGCTCATCTCTCAAGAATATAGATGAGTTGAGTGAAATTACCATAGGCAGTGCGGGTCTGGAAGAAAGAGAAGCCTCCCCTCCCCCAGGACTGACACTCCATCAGAGAAGGGCATTCTTCTTTCTTCCTGCAGGCTCACCCTGCCTGCGGATGCCTCCAGTTCTCACTCCTCCTCCTCCATCCAACAATTGGTAATTGCCACAACGAATGCAGAAAATAAGGAAGGAAAATCATGAATGGTGGGTTGCTGTCGTGTCTGAAATGGTTCTGCCATGCGTCTTATTTTTAGAAAAAGTGCCGTGCGCATCTCCTAACCTCAGATCTGACTTCCAGCAAAAGTACCCCCTGTCTCTTAAAGGAACCAAGGAAAGACTTCAGCACAAAAGCAAGGAGCTAGAGTGGGCTGCTAAACTGTCACCTAGTTGGGTGAAATTTTAAATGTCACTTTTGTCAAAAGAGGACCAAAGTAAGCTGTAATCCATTACTGTTTAAGTGTTCTTTCAGCTTTTCCTGTGATAACTTATATGGAAAGGAAACCAAGTCACTGGGATGCACCATGGAGGCAGTGGGCTCAGGCCAGGGGGGAGGGAAGAGAGCTGTCATTGCAGAGTCGGTCCAGAGGACAGTGTCCCCCCCCCCCCCCTCCTTTGCAGCTGCTCGGGACTGCTGCCTGGTGAGGGGAAAAGAAGGCCAAGATCAATGGACTGCTGAAAATTACAAATCCTTTCCCATCTATATTGCCCTTCTAAGACTGAGCAGGGGTTGATATGCATAAAAAGTGCCACACTGAAGCCAGCCGTCTGCTCTTACAGTTTGTGCCCACAGATGAAGTTCTTCCAAAGCTGGGACAGAGTTGCAACCATGAACATACTTAATAAAATGTGCATGTGAACACAGTACACACACGTATGAAGCTGCATCAGAGCAGATGTGCCAGAGCGTTTGTGCATTAGTGGGAATAGTTTAGAGGGATCTAACACATTTCATTGCAGCTAGTTCATCACGAACATTTCAGCAAGGTGATGCCCCCACCCCCAAAATTAGGCCACAGTGAGTAGTGGGGAACCTGGATTCTGGGGTGAGAAGCTACCGCCAGAGCTGCTGCATTGCTTCAGCTGCTCATGCAGTGGTGACTGGCAGGAAGGCAAGGTACCGGGGAGGGGGCTGCGGCTGGGGCGCCTCTTTGGTGGTATCTGGCAGGGAGCCTGGGCAAGAGCTTTCAGGATCACCCCATTCCCTATACCCCTGCATTCCTAGTATCCCTATGTTTAACCCTCTCCTTGGTCTGAAGCATGATTCAGTTCTGCACCTGGCCCTGAAGCAATCCCACTGGAAGGGGATGATTCACGGTGGCCACGCTGAAATAGCTCTGTATGAATTGTCCCATTCCGAGTTTTGAGAGTCTCAGGCAAAAACTGCTTTAGTATTCCACTCTTGGTTTCATTTTGACAGTGTTTTTTAGTCTTTACAAAATAAGACTTTTTATAGGTGGTGTCATGAAATTACCTACCTGCAAAACATTTGCTATGGCCAGCAACCAAGATCATGGTACACTATATATGCAGCTTCACTGGTTGTCTGTGGAGTGGTGTGTCCACTTGAAAATCCTGACATTAACTTTTAGTTGTAACTGATGGAACTCCATCACTTTTCCAGTTGAATTATTCCATACTCATCTACTCTTCAAATAATCACTGGTTGGTATACCAAGTCCATCAACTGCACACTATGGGTTCCTTTTACTAAGCTGTGTTAAAAAATGGTCTTTGCGTGCCCTTACACAGGTCTTTCCCACGTTCTAAAATCATTTGTAGCATAGCCGGAAAATGACCAATCTTCCCTTTTCTGAATTAATGGCCATGCACTACTTTTGCCATTAGCGTGTGGCCACAAAAAACTAATTAGAGCATAAGCCCTTACCATCACCTGTTTGTAGACGGTAAGGGCTTCAGTCATGGTACATGGGCTTGTCGTGCCACTGGGGCTTGCGTGCATCTGAGAAGCTGAAAGCTTTGCTGTCAGTAATTTCACTACCAGCAGGACCTCCCAAGGTGAACAGGTTTCAGTGGAGATGTCAGACTAATGATGTACCACCCATCGGGGCAGCAGCTGATAGGCAGCATTGGAGGCGGAGGATCGCATTTGATGCGACAATGGTGACAACATCGAATATATACTACACAGAAGAAAGGCCCGGCTTTTGGGAACCCCAACTAAAAAGTGTTTCACTGCCTATGAGCTAGGGGATTCAGATGCACTAACTGAACCACTCTGTGAACCAAGACACCCCCCCCCTCAGTGGAAAAGCCCCCACCAAAACCCAAAAGCTCACTCTAGCAATAGCAGAATCATACAGCATGACCTCTTTCTCCTCCACAGGCCTGGCCCAGAAGTCTTCATTCTGTAGTGACTTCCTGTTCCCGCATAGGCGGGACGCTGCAGAATGACGGGTTTCAGAGCAGGATGCTCTCCTGCCCGATGTGATTTTGAGGAAGCTTTTCAAAACCCAGACAAAGTGCTGGGTTTTGAAAAGCCACCCAGATCCCCGAACATGTTCTCGAAGAGGAGCACATGTCCGGGGGAATCCAGACGTCTGTTAACCCTAAGTAGAGTTCATGTAATTTGGGGGTCTAAAGAAAATCAGCTGGAAAAAGGAATGTGAATTTTGGAAGATAGCAGATAGGTTTTTGGTGGGCACTTTGGAGAAAGGCTGGAAAAGAGCTATGAGGTGTACGTGAGAAAATTCCCACCCTCCCATCCCTGGGTGTTGTGTTTATCATTGTGCTTGATATGGAGGATGGGGAAATGGGGCGTTTCTAGGCACGTTTTGTGCCAGAAGGGCTTGGGGCAGAAATGGTGAGGTGATTGCAGCTTGTGGAAATGGGGAGCTTAGAACTAGGATGTGACGGGGGAGAAAGGGGGAAAGCTGAGGAGCAGGGGAGAATGTGCTTCTGAGCATCCCTGTAAGATTGTGGGTCATGTAGATGTCATGTTATTGAGAATGCTGTAAGATTACAAGGGGAGCTGGTTCATCGCTGATTGGGAGGGGAAGGCAATGTGTTTGTTCGGGAAAGTATTCATGGGTTCAGAGATTTGTGTAGTTACTAAAACAGTTTGAAATAATAAAGCTGTGGCCAACGTTTTGCCACTAAGTAAGTACATTCTCTTCTGCTATTTATTATCTACAGTATATGGCAGTTTTGAGAGTCAACGTGGGGGTCAGTGTAAATGCCTCAGAGATTCTTGTTTCTCTTCCCAGTGGCTGCAATGCCGTCAACCCCAGCAGCGTTTGTCAGATCCACTGGTATTACTCTAGGACCAGGGAAAGAAATATTAAGTAAGGCACTGTGCCTGCTACTTTTCAGCCTGAAATTTGGGGGCATGGCTACTATTAAGAAGGGTTAGTTTACCACTAACTTGTGCTATTTTAGCACAGGTTCCGTTTTATGCAATGAAACCAAGTTACTAAGAACTGGAGTTAACAATGGCAAGTTCTTCCCTTAATTAAAAAAATGTCTCTAGAAATTGAAATCCCTGCTATATGTAATAAAAAGTGAGCCGAGTCTAGGACAATGAAGCCATTGATGAGATTGGCTCTTATTGATGGAACGAGGCATTATGACATCACCATATCAGCTCAGACTCTTCACACTAAGGGGGGAAGTTATCAATGTGGGCTACCCAGGGCTCCCCTCTCTGTTTAACATCTACATGGCATCTCTGGGACACATGCTTTCCGATCTAAACTTGAAATCATACATATATGCAGATGATATTACAATTATCATTCCCATAACCTCACTGACACAAGAAACTGATCAACTCACCTCCTCTGTTCTCACTATGGTAGAACAATGGACTACACAGTTCAAACTAAAATTAAACCCAGAAAAAACTAAGCTTTTCCTCGCAAGTCCCAACCATAAACTAACGAATACCTCTCTGAACCTAAACAGGCTAACTTACCCAATCAATTCCACCATTAAAATCCTTGGAGTCATCCTGGACTGATGCCTGATTTTTGAAGACCATACGAACGCTCAGTTAAAAAATGCTTTTGCACCCTCTGGAAACTCTGTACCATCAAACACTACTTCGACTTCCCCTCCTTTCAATTGCTGGCTCAGTCTCTAATCTTGAGCACCTTGGATTACTGCAACATCATATATTTGGGATCCTTCAAGAAAACCATCAAACGTCTGAGAATCATCCAAAATACCGCTGCCGTCTCATTTATGGTCTCAAAAAGTCAAATCATGTAAGCCTGTTCTACAGAAAACTTCACTGGTTGCCAATGGAGGCAAGGGTCATCTTCAAGTTCGCCTGCCTTTGCTTCAAAACCATAACTGGTTCATCCCCAATTTACCTGTCGCATCACTTTATGTTTCCTGGCACCACTCGCACACATAGTGCCTATCTATTTGCCTTCCCCTCCCTCAAGGGCTGTGTATACAAGAGATTCCTTGATAGAACACTTAGAGAAATTGAAAGGGGAGAGGTTTAGATCAAACGCCAGGAAGTTCTTCTTCACACAGAGGGCGGTGGATACATGGAATGCGCTGCCGGAGGATGTAGTAAGCAGGAGCACGCTACATGGCTTCAAAGAATCTTTGGATAGGTACTTGGAGGACAAAGGGATAGATGGGTACAGATAAGAATGGAGGTAGAGGTTAGTTATAAAATTAGTCAGGGACCACTGTTTCAGGCAATAGGCCTGATGGGCCGCCGCGGGTGCGGACCGCTGGGCAAGATGGACCTATGGTCTGCCTCAGCGGAGGCAACTCTTATGTTCTTATGTACCCTCATTTCATGTGTCCCCTCCTACCAATCCTTCAGGAAATCAGTTAAAACCTATCTCTTTGATAAATTTCTCTGACTCCTTCCTACCTTGTCATATCACTGCATTACCTGCTGTATCTCTGACATATTTCCGGTTATATCTAACCTCTTTCGGCTCACTAATGTAATTGAAATTTGTTACTAATGTACTTGACAATATTCTCTATATCATCACTGTATATGCACAGTCTCTTCCTCTGTAAACCGCTCTGACCTGCTTGTGGTATTGCGGTATACAAATTAAAGTTATTATTATTATTATTATTATTACTGTTAAGATGGGTTAACTGAGGCTATTTTAGCACAGATTTCATTTTAAGACCTAGAGAGGCATTTTCAAAAAAACATCCCAGTTGAACGTCCAAAGTTGGAGGTACAAAAATGGTCATTATAGAATGACAAACTGCTGGATGTCTAAATATAATTTTTTTTATTTTTTTTTATCGTCTATTTAGATGTCTTGGCCACCGGGACATCTAATGTTATACCCTATTTTCAATCAGAAAAAAAAATCCATGTTAAAAAGTCCTAATCCTGACCATTGGGACTTGGGTGGGACCAGCATAGTAATGGACTGGTCACATAGACATACTAACTTAGAGGGCAGTGCTGTGAACTTCACATAAAGGGTGCCAGATATATATTTCACCATAACCCCCTTATAATTTAGGGTGAAACACTGAAGATGAGGATATACTGTAGAGTTCTACGAACAACTTCAAAATGAAATAGATTAAATGCCGAAACAAGATCTACTGATCATTATGGGGGATTTCAATCCAAAAGTAGGAAGTACACCTGAGGATGCTGTGGTTGGAAAGCACGGCATAGGAGAAAGAAATAAAGCTGATGATAACTTAAGAACATAAGAATTGCCTTACTGAAGGTCCATCAACCCAGTACAGTTTTGCAAAATGAACCAACCGTCAATCATGAATACACATTTCCAACACCACAAACATCACTAGTGCATCTGGACCTCTCCAAATGGCATGCATCAAAATCGAATTGACTACATCTGCATAGGACAGAGATGGAAATCTGCAGTTTTGACTGCAAGGACAAAACCAGGAGCTGATTGTGGAAACGACCAGCTTTTGACATGCAAGATTAAAGTAAAGCTTCACAAGAAGAAGATCATTAGAGACATCCCAAAATATGACACTGAAAATATTCCATCAGATTATTGGATAAAACTAGACAACAGATTTGCCTGTCTTGTTACAGGAGATAGAGAGCTTAAAAAGTTATGGAATGACATCAAAACCATAATTAGTGATGAAGCTAAAAAAAAAAAAAACCACTCCAGATGAAAAAGAAAGCCAAGAAATCACCTTGGATCTCAGAAGAAACCAGGAAAAGTAGCAGAACAAAGACTAAAAGCAAAACTTTCCAATGCTAGAGAAGTATCACAAATGAACCGGGCATTTCAACATTAAGTTTGGCAAGACAAAGAATGATATCTCAAGGATATTTGTCAGCAGAACATGTAAATGGAAAAAAGCGTATCAGGAGGTTAAGAGATTGTAGCAGAAATTCCAGCCTCAATTGGGGATGCTTAAAGATGCCAATGGAATGATATTGAATGATCCAGAAAGCATTAAAAAGTGATGGAAAGAATATATGGAAAATGAATACAAAAAAGGCAATGAGGATAACATTGGGGAATTGAACAGAAAACTGAGGCCAAAGAAGAAGAACCAGATATTTTAAAATAAGAAGTCATAGCAGCAATTAAAGCTTTATCAAAAAAACAAGTCACATGGTATTGATGGTATTCCAATTGAATTAAAAGCTCAGAAGGTGCTATTATGGCCCTCACTCGACTGTATCAACAGATTTGGAAGGAGAAAACAAGGCCAACTGATTGGAAAAGATCACACTACACCAGGGGTAGGCAATTCTGGTCCTCGAGAGCCGGAGCCAGGTCAGGTTTTCAGGATATCCACAATAAATATGCATGAGACATATTTGCATCTCAAGGAGGCAGTGCATGCAAATCCATCTCATACATATTCATTGTGGATATCCTGAAAACCTGACCCAGCTCCTGCTCTCAAGGACCGGAATTGCCTACCCCTACACTACACCAATGACTGTAACAACTACAAAATGACTGCATTAATTCTACACGCCAGCAAAATATTTCTGAAAGTAATACAATGAAGACTGCAATCATAAGTTGAGCAAGAACTACCCGAAGTTCAGGCTGGTTTCAGAAAAGGCCAATGTTAGGTGGATATTGAAGAAGAGCAAAGAATATCAAAAGCCCCAACACTTTTGCTTCATCGACTACAGCAAAGCTTTTGACTGTGTGGATCATGATAAACTATGGAGAACTCTAGCACAAATGGGAATACCTAAACCCACAACTCAGCTGATAGAACCTCTATGAAAATCAAGAAACTGCAGTGAGAACAGAATATGGCAACACTGATTGGTTTCCAATAAAAAGTAGCATCATGCAAGGATACATCTTGTCACCTTACCTGTTCAACCTTTAAGGAAAACCCATCTTCAGACAAGCAAATTTGGAAGAAGAGAGAGTTGGTTTCAAAGTTGGTAGCTGAAATATAAACAACCAGTGCTATGCAGATGATACAACACTCATCACCAGCAGCAAAGATGAGATGCTGTATCTACTGAGGAAAGTCAAAACTGAAAGTCATAACATGGGATTAGAACAGAACATAAATAAGATGAAGATCATGGATATGGAAAATGATGGAGATTTTGAGCTTGAAGGTGATAGAATAGAAGTTGTAAAGGAATCTAATCTCCTGGTCTCTCTTGTAAACAAAGAAGCAACTAGCAAGGAAGAAATACTCCACAGAATAGTACTGGGTCGCTCTTCAATGAAGGCTCTTGACAAAGCATTCAAACACAAGGAAATAGCACTCCAAACAAAGATCAGACTTGTCCACACACTCATTTTCTCAGTGGTCAATTATGGATGCGGAAACTAGACACTATGGAAACAAGACAGAAAGAAGATTGACTAGATGGGCCTTTACCTGCCATCATGTTTCTATGTTTCATTTGAGCTTTGGTGCTGGAGAAGAATTTTATGCACGCAGCGGTCCACCATAAGAACTAACAAATCGATTCTGGAAGAGATCAAACTGGCTATGTTGAAATTGCAACTATCTTATTTTGGTCACACTGTCAGAAGAGAAAAATCATTGGAGAAGGGCGTTATGTTTGGGAAGATTGAAGAAACCAGGCGAAGAGGACGACCAGTGATCAAATGACTGAACTTGTTGAAAACAACCATGGGGATGACCCTGGAGGACCTTACCGGATTAGCACAAAACCAATCTCTTTTTAGATCTGTAATTCATCAAGTTGCTAAGACGAGCAAAAGTCAATGGCACCTAACTATGCTAACCATTTTCATGTGTAATTAGTGTGACACTATCTTCATCTGTATTGTTGAATTGCCCTCTAAATGTCCGAGCAGCCTACCCAGACACTGGTGCCCAACTTCCTATCTTACCAGATTAAACTCCAACCTAAAGACTTAGAGGTTTCTTCTAACATCTGTCCCTCAATTGTTCCTACTCATAAACTAGTTTCATCAATATGTGTTATAGTCTAGGGAGTTCATTCCTCTGTTTTTTTCAAACAGAACTGGGGTTGATATTTTAGCTCATATTATGTAAAAAAAAAAAAATGACTGTTCTCCTAGAAATATATAACACTATGGAGTCGAGGAGTGTACCCTAAAACTGATATCCTGTTTTGTTACAAAATTATGAATCAGAATGCTTTAAGGCTGAACATGAAAATACTGATTCTGTACTCATGGATGTAAACACAATGGATTGGGTACACTCATAGATTCTAGCTGTTTATTTTCTGATCCAAGTCTAGTGCTGAGACTTTATTTTTCTGGTAAACTGGTAGTTCTGGGCATCTTTGAAGCATCACAAGTGGGTGTTTTTGTCTGCTTAAGATTTACTACCAGTGACCTTTCATCTGAGTGTTTTATTAGTCCCCTTCTTTTACATATGTATAGGAGCGAAGGGGAAAGTGTCCTTGGAGAGGCAAAGAGTCTATTTCTCTGTTACTGAGGCCTCCCCAAATACTAAAATTCACCACAAAGTGGGGAGTTAGAAAAATACTCAGCCCCACCCCTTCCTTTTAAAGCCTGAAGCTTAGTAAGCTATTCTGTGCTAAGAAAAGGGTCCCTGACACTAGATTTACTTTATGGCTGTTGCGATTAATCTAAACCTGGGAAGTCCTCATGAGCCAGTACAAGTCTTGTGGTTTTAATTTAAAGTTCTTCTTGAATTAAACCCTGTAAAATTAACAAATTGGGCAAGAAAAAAAAAAAGTTTAAATGTTACCACTTTGGCATCTCCTCAAGTGGCGAAGAGCGCAGATGTTTGGAGATCCCATCATGGTTTTGTAAGAATGAGAAGCCATTGTGTGTACAACCTTACAAAGGACAGAACAAGCAGCCGGGGTATCATCCTATCTGGTTCTGCTGATTTATTACACCAGGGATGAATGAAAGCGTAATTAATATTACTGAACCATTAGAGTCTATTTAATTTAAATGCCACTGAATATTTCACTTTCACTTGGGACTAACAATGTGTTTGGAGCTCTTGGTGAAAGACTCTGCCATCTGTTGCCCCTACTCAGAGAATCCGATTTTGTAACTGTTTCAGGCTCTCTCTATTAGCAGGAAACATTGCTGTAGTGTACTGGCCATTCAGCCATCCTCAGAAAATCCCTGCTCGGAGATAAATGAGCACTGCAGAATCAAAAGAAGCTCTCTGACAGGAATGTGTACCTGCAGAATTTGAACTGGAACACATTAACCTGCTTCAAAACAAAAATAAAAACCAGAAACAAAGAAAGTATTTATCTATTCTTTTCAAGAAGGAAATGGCTTTGTAAATATTGCTTCTGTCTTATTAAAATTGTAGCTTCTCCTGTTACTGTACATCTGAGATAAGGCGGAGTCTTAATGCACTACAGGGCAAGAAAAGTGCTCTGTTGAAGCTGAATATGATCTCAGCCCAACCAAGAAGAGAATGACCTGGATATGGTTCAATTGATGATCTGAAAGAATGCCAAAATTTTCAGCTCCAGTGGCAAAATAATGCTCAGAATTTAGGAAGTAGGTTGGTTGGGTTTTCATCACCCCTCGTACAGTGTCAAAGAAGGCTTCCTTCTAGAGTTGCAAGGATATAAACTCTAGGCAACTTAGCAAAGAGCAATTTGAATTGTTTTTGTAGTATAAAGCAACAAACAAAGGAAATCCCTTTCTTATTGCACTAACTCAATGCATTTAATGATGAGCTTGCAAAGGTGATCATTTGCTTATTTCCTGATTTCCTTTGTTTGTTGCTTTTGGAAAATGGACTAACATGGCCACCACACCATTTCACTCAAGATGGAATTATGTTTTTTGCTTCCTGAGAATCTTCTTTCTCTCTAGTCACTAGGCACAAGCAAATCTTTTAAGGATGATCTTCCCTTTTACCACTGAGTTGGAATGGAAATGTTATAATAACTTCTTTTTCCACAGTTTCTTTAGAGCTGTAATCCCAATATTTTCAGTCAATGACGGGGGAGTCAATTCAGAGCAGCTTAAGTGAGCTTCTGTAATGGTGTTACAATACAGAGTTAGCATTTTCTGAGATGGTTTTCAAACAGACACATTTATACCATAGTCAATATCGTGTACTATATTCATATTAAATCCTACTTATTTGCACATATAATACCAGTATCAAGTTCAATTTCTTTTTATCTAATATACCATAAATATAAAACCAGAGTTAAAATCTAAGCAGTTTACAATATATGGTATTCTATGTTGCGTTCCCAATGGGGACCAGCCAGCTATCTCCTCTATGTTGCTTTATTAGTTAAAGTAGTCTGTGAAGAAGATGGTCTCTATTCCTTTCTTGAACTTTCCGGTGTCCTTTCCTAGGTTTCTAATGTATGCACTATGTTTCCTTATCCTGCCTCTCTGACATCAGCAGTGAGGTAACTTTTTCCAGTTCTGTTTTTATCATCCTAATTTGTTTGTTTTACCGGCCTGTGCTGCAGCTGTCAAGGTCTTCATTTATGTCCATCTCAACCATTCCAGATCTGCTTTTCAGCAACATTCCAGAAGCCACATTTTGCAGTTTCCTCACTGCACTTTGCGTATTTGTCACGTGTGAGTTCTGCAATTCCTGTTGCTTCTGTCCTCCCATATGCTGGTGGATTTTGTGGCAAATCTAGTGCTGTTCCCGACTTGCCACAGGAGAAATATAAGGGCAAACCGGGATTAAAGGGGTTTAAAGCCCATCAGAGAAGTTTCCCTGATGACTGTCAAGCGGGGCTGTCTATTCCAGTTCTCTTAGGGCAAGTAAGCCCAGTGCAGCACCAAGGGAAAGCACACATAAAAAGGCAGAGAAGCCATTTTGACCCCACACAGAAAAAACAGCAGTTTTTTTTTTCCTGCCTGCAATCTGCAGTCTCACCAAAGGGGGAGGCAGAGAGAGTACCTTGCTATTCCTATCCCACGCAGGCAAATGAGAGAGAGAGAGAGAGAGAAGAGGGGCAGCGGCGAGAGTTAGCTCCGCCCACCCCCACCCCGATGTCACCCATGTCCCCTCTCAGCCTCCTCTTTTCAAGGAAGAAGAGGCCCAGTTTCTCTAATCCGTCTGTATACAGTCTCTTCCTCTGTATATCACATCAATGTATATATATTAACCATTCCTTGTTTACAAATTGATCCACAGTGCCTCTTCCTTGCCCTGCAGATCCTGCAATTGTGTGCCTTTAATATGATCTTTAACATATAACGCTACTCCCCCTCCTTTTCTTCCTACCCTGTCTTTCCTGAACAGATTATAACTACATCCCAGTCATGGTTCTCCATAAACCACATCTCCGTGATTGACACTATATCCAACTCCTCTTCTTCCAACACAGCTTCTAGATCCAGAATCTTGTTTCCCATACTTCGAGCTTTCCAGACATTGCCCCCTTTTCCCATCCGTGTAGAGGCATTCAGTGATTTACTTACCTGAGGGCTTATACTCACCCTGGAGCTTTGATCACCCTGCCCCATCACTTCTAGTTTGAAGCCCTCTTCAGTAGATTAGCCAGCCTGCTGCCGAAAACACTTCTTCCCTTCTTTGATAGATGTATACCATCCTGCTCAGCAGCCCATGGAAAATCATTCCAAAATGCTCTCGATCACACCATCCACATGGCCATACTGTGGTTGCAGAAGCATTTAAACCTGGAAGAAAAAAGAAAGAGCATAGAAATCCTACCAAAGTAATGCCCTGTTCATGGTTGGTTGAAGAGCCTATACATCAAAAAACACTGCCTTATGGTGGGTGGGAGGGAATTAACCAAACTGAGACTTTCCTCAACAGCTGTTTGTGCCCATATCTGATCTTATGCCTTGAAATGCAACCTAAAATACTGATCTAGACTAAAACACTCTTTTGTATGAGACTCTAAAGGCTACACTATTGCCTAACTGATTTTGCTGAGCTAAAACAGAGAATTACAATGAAATAACCTATTGAAACCCAAGTTTGAATGCCAGCAGGCAAGATATTCCAGTGGATGTTTTTTCTCCTTAGCAGAGCAGATCCTCCCTCAGAGGTAGACAGTAGTTCACAGATTGCTATGAAAACTATCTTTAATACTGAGCCTCTACAACCTGTCTCTTAGAACTAGGCTTACTGAGGGTTAGGCACTAAGCCAGCATTCCTCCCCTCAAGGGTCACCTGTGGAGTCTGATCTCTAAGAAAGTCTAAAGACCGAATGATGAGGAGGGATGAAATCTAGTGGATTGAGAAGCAGAAAAATAATTGGAAGAAAGCAGAACATGAAAGATCAATGTGAGAGATTAATATAGGGGAGAAAGAGAAGAAGTCAGAAGGTGAGAAAAGGCCCTGGACAGCAAGCAAAGAAGATGGAGCAAAGAACAAGAGACTGGGACTTTGAGCATAGTAGAAAACGACAAAGGTAGAGCAATTAGTTTTATTTTCCACGCCCAAATTGTAATCTGCACCCATTGCTTCTGTGGATGCAGAATATATGTTTGCATTTAATACAATGAAAATTGCAGGGTCACATGGGTCAGTATATTTTTAGATAAGAGATCCAGGCTAAATAGTTTAGCTTAATTTGGGTTGAATATAACATTGGCAAAGTTTTCAATTTTTGTCTAGCATATAACCTGGGAATATAAATTGTGTTCTTCTTTTTCTTGGGGTAACTTTCCACCCTCCTCCCTGACCAGAGTTTTCAGAGGGCATTCTCTTTGGGGATCCTTTGGGAAGGGGCCATATTCCTTTTCTCAGGCGCATCTTCTCGTAGTTAGCCCTTAAACTCTTCCTCATGTGAGCTGGCAGCTGTGAGATCTTGTGGCTCATACAGGCCACGGTAGCCTGAGGTGAAGCTCTGAAGCGCATTATCAACACATGATGTGAGCAAGGGGGGGGGGACATTATGGCCGCAAGGCTAGAGGGAAGAGCAGTGGGCCAGATTCTATAAATGGTGTCATTGTCAGCAGCCACATTAAAAAATGGATCCATCACGCAACAGCACTGTTTCTAGAATCCCAGCTTTGTGAAAGGTAGGTGCCGGAAATATAGGGCAGGATTCTCAAGGCCTTCCTTTCACGAGAATTGCAGCTACAAATGTACTTTATGATGCCTAACACCACTTCTGGCATTAGCAACACCTACAGTGGCGTTATGCATAGCGGTACTAGATTTTACATAAGTAAAATCCAGACACGTGGCCCCGCCCCTCAACCCCACCCAGTTCTAACGAAGTCACGCCCCATTCTGCCCCAGCCCCGCCCCCAATCCTCCTCTTGAGCTCAGGGATGCATCTGGAGAGCATGTATGCATGCACAGGTGTGATGTGATAACATCACACACATGCACAGATGCTCTCCAGATGCGGCTCTGAGCTCAAAGCTTTTCAAAACCCAGACAAAGTGCTGGGTTTTGAAAAGCCATCCGGACACCTGGACAGTCCTCTAAAAAGAGGGCATGTCCGGGTAAATCGACCTCTGGTAACCCTGGTTTAATAAACGGTGCAGTTATTGACAGGGTTTAAAACCAATTTTAAATGGCCACTGTTCTCCTTTCTACGGAGGTGCTTTATGACACATAACTATAGGAGGAAAGGTCAAAATATGGCCCAATTGTTCAAAGCTTCCATAACAGAAAATAACATTTTCTAACAAGAGCATTAATGTGAATATTAAAAGATAAATTTCAATCAAAGTGGGTTCCCAAAATTTTAATAACTGGTACAATGGAATACGTTATCCCGTTCATATTGGGAACTACAAGAACAAGGGGGCACTCGGAGAAATTGAAAGGGGACAGGTTTAGAACCAATGCTAGGAAATTTTTCTTCACTCAGAGGGTGGTGGGCACCTGGAATGCGCTTACGGAGGTTGTGATAGGACAGAGTACATTAAGGGGATTCAAAGAGGAATTGGACAAGTTCCTGAAGGATACGGGGATTGAGGGATATAGATAGAGGTAGAGATAGGATTATGGAAGGGTATAGGTAGAAGAAAAATGGGGATTGAAAGGTTTTAAACAAAGGATCACTTACAGGTCATGGACCTGATGGGCCGCCGTGGGAGCGGACTGCTGGGCGTGATGGACCCCTGGTCTGACCCAGCGGAGACAACTTCTTATATTCTTATTTGAAAAAGTCAGGAAAAATTTTGTTTTGTTCAGATTAAGTTTCAGTCTGAAATCTTTCATCCATGTTTCTACAGCTTCTAAAATAGTGAGTATGAATTGTAAAGTATCCTTTACACAAAAACATAATTTATTGTGGATGGTAACTACCATGTGCTAGTTCCTACCCATTTTCCACTTATAACACACCCATTTTTCATCCCATAATAGGGCATGCAGTTAGCATGTGAAATAGGGCGATCTATCATGCCCTAATTCACTAGAACATGAGGTGCCACTCGGAATGGTCAGTGGTAAAAGGAAGCACAGGAGACCAAAGGCCCGATGGCTGGATACCACAAAGAATGACATGGGAATGAACATCAAGCAATTGAGAGAAGCCGTGGTAAACAAGGAAGCATGGCAAGGACTGGCCTACGACTGAATGGATAGTAGTAGTGGTATCAGGTTAGTACATGCTGATTTGTGTGCTAACTGCTTAGAAAAAGTCCCTTAGAGTTGAAACAGGAAGGCTGATGGGAAGAACTAAACCGGGTGGGTTGTAGTTGGAATTAATCATGTAGAAGGAATTTAAATTGAGTAATGTGTTGTATTTAGATTTTAGCAAAGCCTTTGACAGTGTTCCACACAGACATCTGATAAACGAAATAAGTCCCAAAGTGACGGGCTGGGTTGAGTGGAAGGCGACAGAGGGTAGTGATCAACGGAGATTGCTCTGAGGAAAGGGATGTTACCAGTGGTGTGCCTCAAGGTTTGGTTCTTGGGCCTGTTCTTTTTAATACTTTTATAAATGATATTGCTGAAGGGTTGTCAGGTAAGATTTGCCTCTTTGCGGATGATACCAAAATCTGCAATAGAGTAGACACGCCGGATAGTGTAAGTAACATTAAGAAAGACCTGGCGAAGCTTGAAGAATGGTCTGAAATTTGGCAGCTAAAATTTAATGCTAAGACATGCAAACTCATGCATTTGGGCTGCAAAAACATAAGAACATAAGAATAGCCTTACTGGGTCCAACCAATGGTCCATCAAGCCCAGTAGCCCGTTCTCACTGTGGCCAATCTAGGTCACTAGTACCTGGCCAAAACCCAAGGTGTAGCAATATTCCTTGCTACCAATATAGGGCAATCAGTGGCTTCCCCCATATCTTTCTCAATAACATACTATGGACTTTTCCTCCAGGACCTTGTCCAAACCTTTTTTAAAACCAGCACGACGGAAGAGCGGGACTTGGGTGTGATTGTATGTGGTGATCTTAAGGTGACCAAACAGGTTGAACAGGTGATGGTGAAAGCTAGAAGGATGCTAGGTTGCATAGGGAGAGGTATGGCCAGTAGGAAAAAGGAGGCATTGATGCCCCTGTATAAGACTCTGGTGAGACCTCATTTAGAATATTGTGTACAATTCTGGAGGCCGCACCTTCAAAAAGATATATAAAGGATGGAGTCGGTCCAGAGGAAGGCTACTAAAATGGTGTGTGGTCTTCGTGATAAGGCGTATGGGACTTAAAGATCTCAATCTGGAGGAAAGGCGGGGAGAGGGGAGATATGATAGAGTCGTTTAAATACCTATGTAATGTAAATGCACATGAGTCGAGTCTCTTTCATTTGAAAGGAAACTCTGCAATGAGAGGGTATTGGATGAAGTTAAGAGGTGATAGGCTCAGGAGTAATCTAAGGAAATACTTTTTTACAGAAAGGGTGGTAGATGCATGGAACAGTCTCCTGGAAGAGGTGGTGGAGACAGAGACTGTGTCTGAATACAAGAGGGCCTGGGATAGGCATGTGGGATCTCTCCGAGAGAGAAAGAGATAATGGTTACTGTGGATGGGCCATTTGGCCTTTATCAGCTGTCATGTTTCTATGTAATGTACTCAGAGGCCCTGAGTCTAGTAATGCGCCTACATCGACCTGCGCCTCAAAAAATGGCGCCGGCTGTATGTTAATTACATTAGGTGCCGTTAAAAGAATCGTGGTTTAAGAACATAAGAATTTGCCTCCGCTGGGTCAGACCAGAGGTCCATCGTGCCCAGCAGTCCGCACCCGCGGCGGCCCATCAGGTCTATGACCTGTCATGTTATCTTGATTTAGCCCTATAGCCCCCTTGTTTTTATCTAAACTCTTTCCATACTCTTATCTACCCTTATCTCTAACATAGGTGCCAGTAATGTAGGCCAAGGGTTTGCAGGCGCCAATGTTTGATGAGAATCATGTCTATAGAGGCCTAGCGGCGCCTAAGGGCATTTCTGGCATAAACCATGCTTGCTTTGACCTTAGGTGCTGTTAGGCGCCTCTGTAGATGTGATTATGGTGTACTTTTTTTTATAGATGCCTATTTTTTAATGACATTTTAATTGTTTTAAATGATGCGGTCAATTAAAATGATTAAATTAGGCAGAGGTAGGGCATCTACCACCACCTAACTTATGACGCCATTTAGAGAATTTGGGCTTTAATGCCTAATAATAGGCATCAAGTTATAGCATGAAGGATGTAAGTCCAAATAGGCTGTAAGGCCCAGACTCTAAAAACGGCACCATAATTTAGGTAGAAGTAGGCGCCCTACCACCATTTAACTTAATTGCTTTAAGTGATTTAATGGAGACACTAATTGATTGCACCATTTAGAAACCTATTAAAAATCCATTTTAAAAAATGTAGGCACTGGCAAAATATGCCTGCCCCAATAGGCAGTGGAATCGTGGCTACATCGTGCCTAGCAGTGCCAAGGGTCAAAGCAGGTGTGGTTATGGCCAGAAGTGACCTTAGCTGCCGTTAGATGTCATTCTCCCTCAAACGTAGGCGTCAGTAATGTGGGCCTTTAAAACTCTGATCTATAGTAATGGTGCCTAAGTTTGATGTAAGCTGTGATTCTGGTAATGGCACTTAAATGTGATTGAGATGCAGCTGGTGTTTGGAGGCACCAGCCTATGTAGGCTGTCTCAACAGCAGTCTATAGACTTTTCCTCCAGGAACTTATCCAAACATTTTTTTTAAACCAACTACATTAACCGTTCTTACCACATCCTCTGGCAACGCATTCCAGAGCTTAACTATTCTCTGAGTGAAAAAAAGATTTCCTCCTATTGGTTTTAAAAGTATTTCCCTGTAACTTCATCGAGTGTCCCCTAGTCTTTGTCATTTTTGACAGAGTGAAAAATCGATCCACTTGTAGACTTCAATCCTATCTCCCCTTAGCCGTCTTTTTTCCAAGCTGAAGAGTCTTTCCTCATACGAGAGGAGTTCCATCCTCTTTATCATCTTGGCCGCTCTTCTTTGAACCTTTTCTAGCACCACTAAATATTTTTTGAGACGAGATGAGACCAGAACTGAATGTAATACTCAGTTATATTTTGGAACTACAATATGGGTGAAGGGGCATAGCTCAAAGGAAGTTTATTTTTCAGACCTAGGACCTGGAGGACAGCTGGGTACTGGCGATTTGTGTAACCATTCTAGCTCCTTAATTACTGGCTCTTCTGTGTGCCTGCTTACAAAATTTGCCTTTTCTACATATAAGTGGTGTCTGATCAAATCATGGTATATGCATTTATCTAGTGCCATTCAAATGTGTGCTTTGCAGCGAGTTTGCTTCTCTTTCTGCAATTTAACATTTACAAAATAGCCCTGCCACATTGCAATTGTAAAACAGGATATATTTATGTATTGTAAAAGCCAACTCATCACCTTTCCCTACGTGTGGAAGCCTGGGTTCCTACGCTCTCATATAAACAGGGCATACGCATATGCTGATTTACATAGGTAGTTTTAACTGAAAGTCTGGCCTAAAATTAATTCAAAAGATTGCAAATATGTGGTTTACAATTAGATTATTACAGAAGAAACAAGGTCCCTAGCCTTATAAAAGGTTTCCGAGATTCATTTGCAGCATAGTCCAAAGTGAACTGTCTTCTTAACAAATCCACTCTAGTCACCTGCACATCCAAAGCAAACCCGAACCACTTAGAAACTACTTTGAAATGATATAATTTTTAGGGAAATCGTTCAACACTTCATAGTCATCTGGTTTTGGAATTATTGTACGGGAAGCATTAGTCCAAGTGATCTGGAGACGGTGCTGTCCTTTTGTCGACCTGTGAACTCGATTCCGGGGCTCATCAGTGCCTTGTCCAAACCTGCTCAGCCTTCAGACGGAAGGAGAGCACTGCAGAAATCTGGAAAGTGCCCAGACTTCCTTGGAAGAACCTATTTTTACGTTTTGCTGTGGAGTCTTTTCCAACCCGTTTTTAGGTGTTTGCCAAAAGGTCTTTAATTGTGTCTAGCCCATCACAGAAGGGTCCCGTTCTAAAAGAAGTCCAGCAATGAGGAACACATTGACTCACCTAAGAGGGCAGGGCTTGAAAAACATATCCGTTTATTTTCTAGGGAGACAATTCGTTTTTGCCTGTGATATTTCATGAATGTGATGTAAACCCATCATTTGCTTCTGGAGAAGACATCAGATTTGGTCCCTGAAGCCAATTAAAATAATGACAAATACGCTTGCTATTTGAAAGGGTCATTCTTTAAATGTTTCATTTTTTTATCTTATATTTTATGCTCATGTACTTTACTGTCATATATGTCAACCCCTGTCATCTTCCAGTTACGCCGTCAAGCTAATATATTGGGACGGCTCTTCTCTCCTGTGAGAAAGGCTTGCAGCTGCCTCCAGTTCAGAACATGTCAAAGAAATATGAAATCAGCCATGACAGAGAACTTAAATCCTGCCTGGAGTCTGCATAATAAAAATGACAGTGGATTAGTTTTCTCCTAAACTTTGGCCAAATTGTATTCCAGTACCATTCTCCCAGCAGAGAGCTGCATCTGTTGGTTTTGTAATCTAATTTGTAATTACTGCCCTTCATGTGGTCCAATGCCTTGAACTATCTTTAATTAAAACCATAATTAAGGGAAGATCTAAAGAAAGACCATTACAGATGGTCTTTTTTTTTTTAACTGTAGCTGCGTTCGGATGTATGAAGTCTGTTCTATCTGATTAAAATGGAGGAAACCAGACCAACACTTTCCATTCAACTCAGAAATCATATATATATATATATAGCAAGCAAACACACCCAAATCGGCACATATATAAAAGTAGTTTCTATTTCCAATAATTCAAATGAGTATTTATGTGCTCAGATTTAAGACAATAATTCATAAAATCTTTTAATAAAACAAACATTTTTATAGAAAGATCTTTAAGAAGAATGCATATAATTTGTCTCCTATTTAAATATGGTAATTATTTTTTGTTAGAATCTGCGACATATCTAGGTCGTTATGCTTAATCATGTTTTATTGTGAAACGCAGATGAGGTTTATATTACTATCATTTGGTCTTGACAAAAAAAATTATCTCGAAAGAAGCTTTAAGCAACTATTTTATTTACACAAAAGTGCCCAAGTTATTCAAATAATATGGCTGTAGAAAACAGATGTAAACATCGTTTCCAAAATTTACTTTTTTAAATCGTTAAAACAGAGATTATTTTCACATATACTAGACACCGATATGATACTCTTAATGAATTGTTATATCAAATGATTATTTAAAAATGATTCCTTGAAGATTTGCGGGATGCAGTTTTACGGATTAGAGTCATTTACCCTTACAAAGTGTTGATATTTTCAATAAAAATATTATTATAATATCTCAATCATAATTAAAACTTTAGGCTGCAAAATTCTAGACTTTTTGTAGATCGTTAGCAATGCAAAATGTTCCCAGCGAAAAAGCTCGATAAGAAAGAGCAATCGGCGATAGTTTTCCTATAATCTGCATACACCTTGAAATATCAGAGATTATTATTGAAAACAATACTAAAAATGAATAATTCATTGAATTATGCATTAACAGAAAATTCCTAGGGACAGTAGGTATAAAATCAAACAACAGTGGAATGAAAAAAGTCAAATTTTGTCATGGTACTAAGATTTCCTTGTTTGTTCTTGAACTGTAACGATTTCAATTATCTTCCAGCTAGCGTTTTCAGGACACCAGTTGTCAAAGGAAGGTGGATCTGTGCTGCTCTACGGCCCATTTTCCACATGGTTTCTTGTTCTTCCTGCATGATTTACCTTGTTTTGGTTTTTTTTTTTATTTTGCATACTTGAATTATTTTACAGTTATTCAAATGCAGCATTGTCATTTCATCAACTTATAATTCATATCGAAAAAATTGTCATTTGTTTTGCTTTAATGTTAAGGAGCATGAACAGACACGTTCTGATTTGGCTGTATTTTTTTGTTTCTTAGAGAAATGCAGATGCAAGTTCTTGCTGATAATAGAACAAATATTTTATTTAATATGACATCCCAAGGGCCACTGTTTTTGATAACTATGAGGAAAACCTTTCCCAGGTAAGTAGAAGTCAGTAAAAGCGTGGTGTTTACTGGTCCCCAGTGGTTTCTTATGAATTTGGAATTTGCATTTAACAGTGAAGATATGGCGCTTTTTTTGCTTTTGCTTATTCTTTATGAAAGGACTTTAACCCAACTTGTCTGGAGTACATTTTGCTCTTTCACACTATGGGCTCCTTTTACTAAGATGCGCGAGCTGAAAAATTACCGCCTGCTTAAAAGGAGGCAGTAGCGGCTAGCGTGCGCTATTCTGCTCGTTAAGGCCCTAACGCACCTTTGTAAAAGGAGCCCTATATGTAGCCTCACTATCAAGAAAGCATGTATTTGAGTCTTTATAGTTTATTATTTCTGTTGCTTTTGTCCAAAGTAGATAACAAATCACAACATCTAACTATCGCATTCAAAAACTTTCTCAAGAATGCTGTAGAAAAAAGAAATCAGTGCTTCAATCAATAGCATATTTCATCTGACATTTCCTTATCGATTCATAGTGCCAAGGTTTTTGAGGAGCACTAGGGTCCCGAAGGCATCAAGCACTTTCTTTAACAGTTTCAAAAGCTTGTTTCCTTTTGGGTGCTGTGAGCTGGAGCTTCAGGCTCCCTTTGTACGTTTAAGTGTTTTGATATGAACTGTCTGTTGCTATTCTTCTTGTTACCTGATTGGAAATAATTTCTGACTAGAAAATCATGTAAATGCTACTTTAGACTGAGCCTAGCAAATAGTTTAATGCAGACCTTATCCAATTCCTATCCTAGCCAGGTGAAAAGCTTCAAAAGAATCATTTTGTGCCCTCAGATATTATATTTGTGAAATGTCCTTTTATTGCAGCTTTTAACACCTTCTTATAACGAATCATTTGTCCTTTTCTCTGTAATTCGGATAGATAATTAGGCCATCCAATGTACACCAGTTGACTGTAACGGAGCATTAAATGACCTTTTATTTTACGCTAATTTAGCATAGCAGCTTTGTTTAACTTTCCTGGTTTTGCAGCAAAAATAGGTATAATTTTATGGAGGGTTTCATTTCTTTTGGCTTTCCACACAGCAAGCCTTTCTGCTGGGCAGGAGCACACTCTTTCCAAGTGTCTAGCACCTGGAGTCTGCAAAAATTAGCATTGATATAGATTTAGTTGAAATGTAATCTCTTAAATCTGTCCAAGATTCGGGGAGATAATTACACTTCCACTGAATTGTCAGGGGTCAGCGTCTCTGTGGACCTGAGGAGCTGATTTACTGACAATAGTGTTACATAAAAAAACAGTGTTTGAGATTATAATGTTAATAGATGCAGTCACTGGGGAGCTCAAGTAGGGATTCAAATCACTTTCAGCATTTAATTTAGAAGAAAGACTTAAGTTGTGCCAGATCCAAACAGAAAAGTTGTTGTACCAAATTAGGTTACATTTTTCAATTTGAGCTTTAGTTTCCTGAACATTTTGATTAAAGTTTACATCGTTGTCAGTCATTTGCTTATTCCAGATTTAGAAATGCTTTAAAATATACTCCCAGAAGCATAGTTCAACTTAGGATCATCTGGTGCTAGGAATCATACCAGATCGGTTTCTGGCCTGGATGCTTTGAATCTTGCATGCAAGAAATGGAGCCAAACCAGGTTAAGATCATATTTATGTATCTGGCAGGTGGCCAATTATTTTCTTGCAGGGAATTTTTTCTACTATTTAATTTGCAGGTAGAGATAAAACCTGAGGAAGAGCAGGGTTGAATACTCCACATTTTATACTCTAAAATAGCTGTGTATGTACAAACTTCCAGATGGGCAAATATTAGTGACAAGATACTTTGAAAATGTATTTCACTGTGAGAATAGAAACAAGATTTATTAAAGGAAAACTAATTACAGGTAAAATGCATTAAATGTATACACTATGAAATATTGTCTGCCACGTTTCAGCCCTAACCAGCGTTTTACAGGTTGAATCTAGGGCTCTCAGTAAATAGCAGGGATTGGTATTCCTGTGTTAAAACTGTTTGGGTCATTCTAGAGGGTTCAAATCAACATCTACAAGTTAGAGATCTCAACCTTTCCTTATCTTTCCAATGCCAATTTTTTTTGAGAGTTTATGAAATATGATAAATATGTGGTCTAAAAAAAAGATCTATAAGAATTTAAAAAAAAAAAAAAAAAGCGCCACCCCTGGAAATTACTGGTAAATTTCTAAAATCAGTATTTGTACAGTATATGCTGAAGCGATTACATGAATGTCCTTGAACAGAGGAACTGCAGGAGAGAGGTAGCGGTAATTTACGAGGCACTCGATGACTTTAGAAAAATCACAAAGCATAGTTGGAATTCTACAACATAAGTTATTTGAAATATTTGACATGCAGAGAGGAAAAGGACCTAGTTGAAAACGTAAATATTACTCTGGGTCTTTATGACATTCATCTAGGTGCTTTCTTAGAAAAGGGACAAGCAAAACGCCATCACATCCAGTTTGATTGAATTTGGGACACGACTTATAACCACAGTCAGCATGATGAGCTGGAAGTTTATTGTCTAAGAAACAAATTCACATTTTTCTTTGTGGTTAAAAGTGAAATTGACATCCTGGTTGAAGGTGGGATGTGAATAAAGGAGCTTTGCAATGTCTTAGGATGCTGTAACAGGTTATGGGTGCAGACACGCCTCCCCCCCCCCCCCCCTCTTAGATTGGTGTAGTTCTGTGAAAGTGAAAAAAGTAATCAAAGACTTTTCGGTGCTGTGGACTATTGGGGACTTGTTTGGCAGTTTCTTTAGTCCATCTGGGGGTCTGAACTTTGGTGCATTTGGTTTTCGATGAGCAAGAAGAACTGCAATTATATGTCACAGCCGTGTAGCAATGAAATGAAAAGTTATCTTCTTCACTTCTCTACTTTACCTCCTGGTGTTCTCTGTCAGCGCGTATTGACTTCTTCTCAGAGTAGCGAAATGACAAATATCCTGTTTTATCCGTACAATTTAGTTCATTATTGTTGCCGGCACAAAGCGTCACAATCAATCATAAGCAAGTCCCGTTGGCAGGTGTCAATCTTGGACTGTTTTTGTAGATTTCAGTCAATATTTAATCCAATTATAGGGGTCACAGAGTAAGTGCAAATCCCCTTGTTACAACTCACATCTTATTCCAGATTTAAAATCAAAAGTCAGCTTGATCACATCAACGGGGTGGTTTGGGTGCAGGAAGGGAGTGTGTGTGCAATGCCTGCCAAACAAACCTTGATTTGAATTATGCACCATCCTCCTGTTATTATTTAATCCGAACAGAATTTTTATGTAAATGAAATATCTTATTATTTTGCTGAAGGAGGCCGATCTTTCCGCTCATTGCGCTTTCAAATACAATTGTAGATCGAAGTCCAGCCTTGTCACGTTGAGCGAAAGTGAATTTCTAACATCCAGGACGTGCCTGTCGCCTTCCAGTGAGCTGCATCCAATCACCCTCGAGGAATTCAACTAATGGCAACGAAATCAAACTTTCTCCAAGAATCCCATTTGAATGCAAGAAAATGTCTGGGTGTGAAAAATTAATATACCGAATGGATTGCCAAAATAACCAAGAAAATATATAAATTGCATTTAAAATAGCTTTAAAAAACAAACCGACCACATTAAAGAGCTGAACAGGAAAGCTGTCATGTAGTGGAGGAAACAATGATTGAAAGGAGAATTATTTTCATGAAAAACAAAGCAAGTGATGTCCGTGATTGAATCAGTTCTAAATAGAACTTTAGGAACCTAATGAAAACTATTTTTCTGGCTGCTCTTTGATGCCACAGTAGGGAGGGCTGAAAAGTTCTCGGCCCAACCAAGAAGAGAATGACCTCGAGATGGTTCAATTAATGATATGAAACAATGTCAAAACAGAGAATTTCATTTCTACAAATTGGCACTTTTACAAGACCGTGCTACAATTTGTAAAAAGAGAGAGAAAAAAAAAAGGGGGGGGAAGGGGCGAAATAAAGCTCAGAATTTAGGAAGTTGGTTGGTTGGATGGGCTGAGACTAGGGCCTTAAGGCTTTTATGTGGATTGCTATGTTGATTTTTTAATATATAATTTTTAATAAAGTCCAATTCAGGAACATGTCCCTTCACAGTGCTTTTTGGGTCAATTTCTTTGCTCTTGGGCTGAGAACTTTTCAGCACCCCTTCCAGTGGCTATGATGGTTGCTTGTTTGGGTCTTAGAATTGCTCTAAGTGAGCATATGGACTAGAAACCTCCTGTAAAAATGATTAATTGTGAAAATCAAACATCATTTGTTAACACTATTTAGAATTGAAAAGGTCCTACTTCACCCCAATGAGTAGCGAGGCATCTTCTCTTCCAAGACTCACTTGATTTTTTTTTCCATAGGACACATCGCTTGGGTGCACATTTTAAAGGAGTTTCCTTTTCGCTTTGGTTTTCAGCTGGCAAGTGTTGAGTTTAGTAGCTAAGACAGACATTACTGAAACACAATTATCTACCTGAGGAAAAAAAAACTAACAAGAAAATTTGCAATATTTTTGCTGTAGTCATCTCTAATTAGATATCATAGAAATCCAATTTCTGTGTATGTTTTCCTGGGATTTTGTTTCCTTTTTAACCTTGTCTCCAGAAATTTCACGTTCATTGGAATTCTGCACCACAATGTCAGCAGCTTATTAAAGTTGAATAAAATTTGCTGTAAATTTTTAATGAAATGATATACTGTAGATAGATTGAATTTTAATATCATGGTCTTGTAGCTAGAAATCTACACATCTAGGCGAAAAACAAACAAACCCCCAAACCAACATATGTGTGATATTCTGAGTTTTCTATTAACGCATTAGTTGGGGTGTTCATGAAAGCAAACACTGAACCTGTCCCTAGCTGCACAGTTTCCAAGATTAACAAGGCAAACAGAGAGGGACAGTGCGCTTTTTCCCTATACATAAACATATATAGGAAGGCCTGACTTCACGCCTGATCAGCTTCTGGAGAGCAGGGCAGCTTGGCTAGGAAAGCAGGCAACACCTGGCCCTGTACTCCGAGCCCCTCTCTCTTTATTGACTGCCAGATAAGCAGGTGGGTGCCATGCTGTTTCCAGCGCTGACTTGGAGAAGCCCCGCTGGGTTGCAGAGCTTCGGAGTCCCCTAATGGCAGCACCGTCCAGATAATCAAAGAAACACCTTGCTGGCAACCTTTTAAACAAGCGAAACATTAGCCACCGGCTTCCTGAGAAACCTGCAGAAGTTACTGCTACACCTTCACCCTGGATCTGGAGCCTGACTGAGCTTTCATTTGGCAAATGGGCGGTGTTTGGTTTTAATTCGTTTCTGGACATTTTCCATTGCTATCGTTTTTAATCAAAATACTTAAATGATTAAAGAAAATGACATAAAGAGAAGACAAATAATTACATCAGGCCCACATCAGAGGGAACAGACACCTTGCAGGAAACTTAGGCTAACACCAGTCTCTGAACATTGAAAAAACATAAAATAGTTATTCCCATATAGAACAGTTATATAGAAACTGAGAATATGATAGGAAAAAAAAAATAAAGCCAGAAGCTATCCATTCTGCCCATCTATACCAGCTGCTCATCTATGTCTTCTTGCATTCAGACACTGTCCTCATCTCCAGTACCTCCACTGAAAGGTCTTTCCAGCATCAACCACCTTTTCCCTATAGAAAGATAAGAACATAAGAATAGCCTTACTGGATCAGTCCAACGGTTCTCACAGTGGCCAATCCAGGTCCCTAGTACCTGGCCAAAACCCAAAGAGTAGCAACATTCTATGTTACTGATCCAGGGCAAGCAGAGACTTCCCCCATGTCTGTCTCAATAACTATGGACTTTTCCTCCAGGAAATTGTCAAAATTTTTCTTAAAACCAGCTACCTTACCTCAACCTCTGGTACGCGTTCCAGAGCTTAACTATTCTCTGAGTGAACAAATATCTCCTTCTATTGGTTTTAAAAGTATTTCCCTGTAACTTCATCGAGTGAACCCTAGTCTTTGTAATTTTTGATGGAGTAAAAAAAATCAATCCACTTATACCCGTTCTACACTATTCAGGATTTTGTAGACTTCAATCATATCTCCCCTCAGCTGTCTGTTTTCCAAGCTGAAGAGCCCTAACCGTTTTAGTCTTTCCTCATACGACAGGAGTTCTATCCCTTTATCCATTGGTTGCTCTTCTTTGAACCTTTTCTAGTGCCACTTTATCTTTCTTGAGATTAGGAGACCAGAATAGAACGCAATACTCCAGGTGAGCTCACACCATGGAGCAATACAGAGCCATTATAACATTCTCAGTCTTGTTAACCATCCCTTTTAAAATAATTCTTAGCTTCTTTTTTGTTTTTTTGGCCGCCGTCACACATCGGGCAGAAGGTTTCATCGTATTGTCTACAATGACACACGGATCGTTTTCTTGGTTGCTAACCTCTAAGGTGGACCCTACCATCTGGTAACTATGATTTAGATTATTTTTCCCAATGTGCATCACTGAATTAGCCTTAGACTACCCCCTTTTCATCCTTTTCTTAAGAACCTGCCCTCTCCCAGTTCCAGCAATTCTTCTCCACTAAGAGGTTCCCTTCATTAGATTTAAACATCTCTGGGCTTCCCTCCCAGCCTCTCTCCTTCCAGTACAATTCTGCATGATATAAGAAGCAAATATGGGTGCCTACTCTTCAGGTTTAGGTCCTCTTTTTCCAAAAGTTTGGGGACTCATTTGTTTAAGGTTTATACTAGTCCTGCTTCCAGGCATAAACTGCCATTTTTCCTAATTGGAAAGTAATGAGATCATGATGATGATAAATCTTGCAGATATTTTTGCATAAGATTGCCATCTTATCTCAAAGCATCCCAAAAAACCAAAAGGCTAATTCAGTCCTGGTGTTGTCTCTTTGCATGCCTTCGTGTTCCCATTGATCAGTCAAGAAAATCATTCAGAAATACTAATCCACACCAACAATGGGACAGTCTAGGACTAGACAGACCGGTGAGTCTGAACTTGGTACCGGGAAAGATGGTAGAGGCGCTGATAAAGGACCGCATCATTGAGCACCTTGACGGACACGATCTGATGAGGACAAGCCAGCATGGCTTCAACAAAGGAAGATCTTGCTTGATGAACTTGCTGCACTTCTTCGAGGGAGTAAACAGGCGGATAGACAAGGGTGACCTGGTCGACATTGTATATCTGGATTTTTAGAAGGCATTCGACAAGGTTCTACATGAACGAACAGTTCGGAAAATTGCGAGCCATGGAATTGAGGGTGAAATACTCATGTGGATTAAAAATTGGCTGGCGGATAGGAAACAGAGAGGGGGGAGGGGGGTAAATGGACAATACTCGAACTGGAAAAGTGTCACCAGTGGAGTTCCGCAGGGTTCGGTGCTTGGACCCGTGCTCTTCAACATATTTATAAACGATCTGGAAATTGATACGATGAGTGAGGTGATTAAATTTGCAGACGATACAAAGTTATTCAGAGTAGTGAAGACGCAGGAGGATTGCGAAGACCTGCAACGTGACATAAACACGCTCGAGAAATGGGCCACGACATGGCAAATGAGGTTCAACATGGATAAGTGTAAGGTGATGCATGTCACAAATACAGGATGTCTGGGGCGGTACTTGGAGAGACCCCCCAGGAAAGAGACTTGGGAGTACTGGTTGACAAGTCGATGAAACCGTCCACGCAATGCGAAAAGGGCGAACAGAATGCTGGGAATGATTAAGAAGGGGATCACGAACATATCTGAGAAAGTTATCATGCCGCTGTATTGGGCCATGGTGCGCCCTCACCTGGAATACTGCGTCCAGCACTGGTCGCCGTACATGAAGAAGGACACGGTACTACTCGAAAGGGTTCAGAGAAGAGCAACTAAAATGGTTAAGGGGCTGGAGTAGTTGTACAGTGAGAGATTAGAGAAACTGAGCCTCTTTTCCCTTGAAAAGAGGAGACTGAGGGGACATGATCGACACAGTCAAGATAATGAAGGGAATAGAATTAGTAGATAAAGACAGGTTGTTCACCCTTTCCAAGGAAGGGAGAACGAGAGGGCACTCTCTAAAGTTAAAAGGGGATAGACTCCGTACAAATGTAAGGAAGTTCTTCTTCACCCTGAGAGTGGTGGAAAACTGGAATGCTCTTCCGGAGGCTTTTATAGGGGGAAACACCCTCCAGGGATTCAAGACAAAGTTAGACAAGTTCCTGCTGAACCGGAACATACGCAGGTAGGGCTGGTCTCAGTTAGGGCACTGGTCTTTGACCTAGGGGCTGCCGCGGGAGCGGACTGCTGGGCATGATGGATCACTGGTTTGATCCAGCAGAGGCAATTCTTATGTTCTTAGTTCAGCCTCCTGGGTTGAAGTGAGGATAAGGTGGCCATCTTAATTTAGCTTAGAAACAAAATGAGTAGATATCTGTTACCATATCAGCTACTTAAAGAGCTCATTCAGAAAGTGGAACATAAGACAAACAATGCATTAAGGAGATTCTGAGCAAGGTTACCATCTTAGTTTAAATAAACCAAAGAGGCTGCTCCACTTCTGAATTTGCCTCATACCATGCATAGTTCTAAGTTTCTTATTGCTCAACCATCTTTAACCATTAAAAGAGGCCTTCTTCTTTGGATTACAACACTGAAGTTTGTTGGCTAAGATTTAATGCTAAAAAGTGCAGGATTGTGCATTTGTGCTGCAAAATCCTGAGGGAGTGGTACAGTTTAGGGGTAGAAAAGGCAACGGCGAAAGCTAGAAATATGCTTGGATGCAAAACAAGAGGAAGGGCAGGAGATGATGATTCCTCTGGTTTTAAGAATGGTTTGGTCAATTTCCTGGAGGAAAAGTCCATAGTCTGCTATTGAGAAAGACATGGGGGAAGCTGCTGCTTGCCCTGGATCGGGAGCATGGAATGTGCTACTCCTTAACTAGGGACCTGGATTGGCCACTGTGAGAACGGACTACAGGGCTTGCTGGACCATTGGTCTGACCCAGTAAGGGTATTCTTATATTGTTATGACTCTAGTGAGACCTCATTTAGAATACTGTGTATAATTCTGGAAACCACAGGATGGAGTCGATCCAAAGGGCAGCTACTACAATGGTCAGTTGTCTTTGTCAAATGTTTTTTTAATTCCTGTGGTTCTGGATTTAACCAAGCTGTCTAGAGCAGTGTTCTTCAACCGTTTTACACCTATGGACCGGCGGAAATTAAAAAATTATTTTGCAGACTGGAACCGGTCCATGGACCGGGTTGAAGAGCACTGGGCTAAGTCGTGGGCCAGACCCCGCCCCCATAATAGTACTAATTGTAACACTAAGTTTTTCCATATATACACACACAATATAACCTTATTAACAACGCATAATGGTTAACCACAAAATTAAACTACGCAAAGCACACTGTATGCTTCTCAACATTCATGCCTACCAGAACAGATTACCCCTATGCAAATTCGGGACCAAAACTAAAAGTTCTAATATATACAAACAAACCCTAAGATTCAAGACTCTGTATGCAGTACAACCCCAGAGGAAAAGAAACAAATGCATTTCTTCTTGAACAATGCAAAATACAGACAGATGTAAATTCTCAAAATTGACACAATTCAATCACTAAATTCAAAATTAAAATCATTCCCCCTACTTTTGTTGTCTCCCTCCCTCCATGTGCCATCCCTTCATCATTGCAGTTGAGTGAGGCTGGGTGTCCTGCCCTCTTTTGTTTACAAACAACACCTTGAGAAAGCCAGCTGTCTCTCTTGTCCTCCCCCTCTGCAAGAAGCATACCAGCGCTCCCACCTGGCCGTTTTATGCTGCCCGTGGCCGGCTCCCTCTTCCTCACTTCCCCTCTGCACCGGAATGTGCCTCGGGCCTGAGGAGATCAGTGTACAAAGCCATGTGCGGCAGCTCCTCATACGTCCCAAGCATCATCCAGAAGCTTTTCCTCTGACATTGTGACATCAGAGAGAAGGCTGCCGGTTCAGGCGCAGAATGCACGTAGGAGCCACCGCCACCCGCAGCTTTGAGCACTGATGTCCTCAGGCCTGAGGCACGTTCCGGCAGGAAATTTCTGCAGACCTGCACCGCGGTTGAAGAATACCGGTCTAGAGAATTAGCCAGAGTACAAGAAAAGTCAACAAAATACCATCAAACTAAAGTACTGGTTTGACTTGATTCCATCTACTATTAAGAAATTTTCCAAGGTGTTGGGAGTCACTCTGAATAGCTCACTGAGATTGGAAAATTATGCTAACCAGATAGTCCAAAAGGAATGATGAAGGGTCAGACCCTTCCCCCCATCCACATTACAGGATATTGATCCAGTTGCTACTGGACTATTGTAACGCAGGAATTTGGATGAAATTAAGGAAAAATTTTCAGCTGATACAGAACACTGCAGCGATCGTATTAGCCCATTGTTTATGGAGTTATATTGGCTCAAGATAGAAAAGCAAGTTGAATTGAAATTATGCTGTAGAATATCCATCTCTGAAGGGTGTAAAATACAAGATCATTCAAGTACCAATCTATAAAAATCTGGAAATCACTTCCTGTAGAGATTTGTATTTATTTCATTCATTTTCTAGTCCATTGTCCCCAAGAGCTCAGAACGGGTTCCAGGTTTGACAGACATAATTTCTGTTCAAGCTTACGATACAAGTTTTATCCTAATTTGATACATGCTAGGGGCTAATGATAATATACGATTTGCTATGGTTGTCCAGTATCAATTATACCTAATCTGAAACATTGAAACATGATGGCAGATAAAGGCCAAAAGGCCCATCCAGTCTGCCCATCCGCAGTAACCATTATTTCTTCCTCTCTCTAAGAGATCCCACATCTTCTTGAATTCAGACAGTCTCTGTCTCCACCACCTCTTCTGGGAGACTGTTCTGTAAAAAAAGCATTTCTTAGATTCCTCCCTAGCCTCTCACCTCTTAACTTCATCCTATGCCCTCTCATTCCAGAACTTGCTTTCAATTGAAAGATACTCCTACTGGTTCTGGTACCAATATCCATCTCTTTGTAGTCTATATGTTTTTATTGCTTTTCTAAAGCTGAAAACATGGCTTTTTCAACAATCTTTGTTAGAGGTTTAGTTTGACGGTGACTTTGCACTTTTTCTCTGTGTAATGAAAATGTTGTTTGATTTTGCACTGTGTGTTTACTTTGATTAATGCTGATTGTAACCCACCTCAAACTCCGCTTGGTGAGAATTTGGCAGGATATGATTACATAGAACATAAAGCAGATGCCCCATTGCCCCAGGTATATTAGATAGATTGTGAGCCGGTTGGGACAGACAGGGAAAAATGCTTGAGTAGCTGAATAAATCCATGTAAATCGTTCTAAGCTCCCCTGGGAGAACGATATGGAAAACTGAATATATAAATACACAAATGAGGACAAACGTAAATATGTGGCTCCATGACACGAATACAAAGGAGGTCTGTCTCTTTCAATTGAAATACTTCTTCATAGAAAGGGTAGTAAATTTGTGGAGGTGATGGAAAGAAAAGCTGACTGAGGATCTCTAGGGGAGAGGTAGGTAGATGGCATGGACACTTGGACAAAAATAAATGCTTTCTAATTACGAGCCTTTAAATGTCTAGGCTACAGCACTAGGTCCCTTGTGACTTTCATTCCACTGGCCTGCCTATGTGCACCATTACAGTTCATGGAATCAGATGTTTGACATCGCCCTCGCCTTGATTTAAATACTCGTATTCAGGCGCAGCTGTAAGACCGTCAATTAGGCCGCAATTAGCTTCCGGTGTTATCAGCGTTACCGCGGGGCTCTGAATCGCTCTCTTTTTGCTGCTTTGTAACCCAGGACATTACTCTGAAAATGAAAACAAAACGTATTTGGGTGGAAAAATGAGTCTGCGGCCAGGTGTTGGTCGTGACTCTCCAGGGAAGTATCACACCTAAAGTTTCTCTAATATATTTATTCTAAGTTATGAAAGCAAAATTTTGCTTTTTTTTTTTCCTCTTTGTGAATAGTTTTTCTTTAGGGTTTTGGTTTGTTTGCGGTTGTTTTTTTTTTTTTGTTTTTTTTTTTGGGGGGGGGGTTCTCAGCATCTCTCCTGCCCAAGTAAAGCACAGAAGGATTCAGAGGCACATAAAGATTATTCAATTAAATAAAGCAGAGCAGAGCTTTCTAATAAATGATTCACTCTGCCATGTGTCTGTGAATCATGACTTCTCTTTCCTCCAAGAACAAATACCAAGTTCTCAGCCTAAGTAAGAAGAGAATGACCTGGATATGGTTCAATCAATGATCTGAAACTGTCAAAACATAGAATTTCATTTCTACAAATTGGCACTTAACGAAATAAGAGAACCCTCTTTTCAGTTGCAGTGGCAAAATAAGGCTCAGAATTGAGGAAGTTGATTGGTTGGGCTAAAAACCTTTCAGCACCTCCTCCTAAGAACAAAATGCACCAACGCTTTTATAAGGAAAGGAATAATTAATTTCTAGTGCTTTGGCTGATTATGGGCCTTACTTGTATTCACCAAGTTGAAGCAATCCAAATTTATACCCAGTTTTACCTTCTAAACACTTTTGTGGTAAGAGTGTCAACTCCACCCTGCATAAATTGGTCCATCCTGAGGTGAAAAAATGCCATTGTTTAGAAAACAAACTGTACATTTTGGTTCTGAGCTTGTGGATATTTTGTTTGTTGTAACTGTTATTTTTGAAACTTTCAAGAAAGAGTTATGAAAAAAAAGGAACATTTCCTACTAATAAAAAAATACAGGGGCTAAGGCTCAGCCCAACCAAGAAGCCATGAAACTTGCAAGGCATTACACACTTTCCAATGGCTCTTCTTGGAAGTGGAGCCTCCTTAGCTTCCCTTGTGTGTCTCTTCACATAAAGAAGTGGAGGTATTCGGTACCCATCAGTCCATATTTAATTGACAACTATAATCAACAGGAAGGGTTAAAGCTCTAGTAGACAGGCTCTACTGGTATTCCCTTTTGTGATTTTATGATTAAATCTTACAAGGAGTGTTTCAGTGAAAGTGAAGCATCTGTTTGTACTGTGCACAGTTACACTTTTATTCCTCGTAAAGATAAGTGATTCTCTTGTGGTCGTGTTAACCCATTTTATTTCCACAGATGCAAATTATCCCTTCTTTCCACTTATTGAGAGAGACAGTTGGAAAGTACAGCGAGGTAGGAAAAGTAAAATAAAGGTGATGTGCGAATGCAACTAGGTTGTCTCATCCTGTTCCAGCGCCTACTTTTATGATGGGAGTGGGAAAACCATGGATTTCATAACTATAATGAGGGAGCTTTAATTTCAGGCCCTGCATATTTCTTCTTATGACAATGTATGATTTCTTTTCTTTATATATCAAATGAACTCGAACGCCTGTCCGCAGTGACGTCACCTAGGACGCCTAAGCCGGTGCCGGCCAGGACACCATCCTATTTGTTGACCTGGTGCCAGATTGTGCGATCAAAAACTAGCAGTTATTCTGTGCAATTGAAAAGAGTTGGAGCTGCACAAGCATCACATTACAATATTTGTGGTATAGTGAGTGATTAAATGAAAATGCATACGGATTACCGGTTTTACCAGTATCTTTAGTTTCAGAGATTTATATTTTTATATTTACATCAGTGTAGCAGCCATTATGATCAAGCCTGTCTCAAAGATTAAAATGCATGCTGGGAAGAAACTAGAGTGTGAAAAGTTTCCATCGCTAGAAAGTGTTCATAGGTGAACTATACAGACCTAAATATTTTATTTGGTTCTCAGTGCAGACTGAATATAGAAGAATGTGATTCAAATAGTTTGGAACCATTTTAAATCCCCAGACTGTGTGATTTGAGCTTTACTTAGCAAGACCTAATAATTAGCGATTTTCACTGAGGTAGAAAACGGGGCTTCAGATTACAGGAGCCTCTCACACCCACATTGGTGTCGGAATCTGAACTTCAGATACTGAGGTGACGGAAAATAGCTCTTCCCTTCTCTATTCACCCCATAGCAAGCAAAATCGTCAGACCTGTGTTTCCCATAAGATATTAATACTTTCAAGAAATTTGATCTTGCTAGCCTACAAAAATATAAACAAATTATAGCTAGAATTTCATGTGAACTTCTAATCTTTTAAATCAAGTTAACAAATGTAGTGGAAAAAAAAAAGTTTAGGTGAAAAACTAAAGAAAACTCATGACAAGTTAGAATTTTCCAAAAACCCAATAAAATGCTAAAATACTGTTCAGAAAAAAATTAAGAGAGTAAATTAAGGGTTATGATTCGCTCTAAGCTTTCTAACCTAAAATTCATCTTTTTGATCTAGCATTTCCTTGAAAATAATGGGAGTAGAGTCTTCTCTTTGGCAACTATTTAGATTTTAAATAATTTTATCTTTTAATTTTGGATTTAATTTTGTTTTTACTTTTCTCCCTTTTTTAAAAAAATTATTATTTGTAAACCGTGCTGTTAGTAAACTGAAGTGCGGTCAAATATATATATTTTTTAAAGTTAAATGATCCTCAGTCAGGTTTGAAGGTTCTGCAGTTTAAAAGGTTACATTAGATTGCTCTATTGCCAGAGAGCTCTTCAGACAGTTCTTCTAAACTGTAAATTAGGAAAGGCTACTTACCTGAATCCTGGTCCTTAGGGCGTTTGAGAAAAAGCGCACCGGTAAACGGACATTCTCCTTCATAATAAATCAAACCCCATCCACCCAGATCCTCCTCCCTAATTAGAGATGTTTATTGGAGATTGTGTTTATCCAGCTGTCATGCCGAGAAAAAGCTGTGATATAATTGCCTCTGACCAGATTCTCTTTACAGAGGTAGGAGGCCTTGGGAAAGGATGAGATGGAATGGGAACTGTTTAAATCAATTTATTGGATTCAACATTTGAAAACTATTAAGAATAAAAAGAGTCCACTAATTAATGAGCTTAACAATAGATTCTCCTCACTGCCAGTTGAAATAAATGTTGTGTTCTTAACTTTTGGTCCAAGATAATCTGTTCTAATCTGACAAATTTATATGGAAAAAGTGCCTAATTTACAAAATATAGTTTCCTTAATGTTGCATTATTGTTAAGACATTTGTTTTAATAATAGGAACTATATGAGCAGCTGTGCTGGATAATTTTAACTAGGTTATTAAACCAGCTGAAGACTTGTGACCCCTTTTTAGCAGACTAAAAACAAAAACCCTAGGACGAAGAGACATGGAAAGTTTGAATCCTGCTTTACCAAAAAGAGTTCGCTCAACTCAACGGTTTCAGGCGCAAAGAGACAACATCTACCCTGCAGGCTTGAGTTTTAAACTGAATTGGACAAGATGAATTTAAGTATTTCCTAGACATTGGGAAATGCAGTTTGCAAATCAAATATCAATCCAACTAGGCCAACCAGACAAATCCGCGGGGGTTTTTTTTTTTTTTAACATATACCGCAAAGAAAGAAAATCCTATTGTTGAAAAATGCTTCTCTATCATTTTGTCCTATGTGAACTCAATGGAAATTATTTTACACTTGTGTAGTTGCCGTTCTCTCTCTCTCTCTTTCTTCCTTTTTAATTTGCTCTGTTAGCATTGCTTTAAAATAATTATATATTGATACAAACGTCACAGCTTTTCCCAGGAATATTTCACTTGGTTTTGTTTTTTTTGCACACAATTAAGACACCGTTTTAAGGGGTAAAAAAATTAGACCACGTTCCTTTAATGTTAACTATGTTTACACATATTGTACAATATTAGTTACATCTTCCAAATGCTGAATACTTTAATATATTAAGTTGTAATTTTGACAAGATCCTATCTGGTGTTTTCTGAACGTAACCTACTAAATCGAAGCATCTAGGCCTAGACATCAGCCAGCTCTCGTTTGATCTTGAATTCAAGATAACATTACATCAAAATCTGCTTCTGGAAAGTGAACTTCTTTATCCTACCACTGTTGCATCGGTTTACACTTTTCTGTAGCTCTCACAAGCACGATCTGTTCGTAAAAAAGGAAAAAAAGCCAGCACATACTTGAAAGTTTAGACTGTAAAAGAGACTTAAAAGGCTAAAGCGACGCATTAGAGGATTCAAATGTTCTGCCTTTCTCGCCGAGAAGAAAGATTTCAGTGGCTGTAAGAGGAAGAGTTTGGAGTCTCTTGAGTCTTGAGAAATCAGCAGCAGCCTCTTTTCATCGACAACCATCCCCCCCACCCCCACCCCCACTTCCAATGACGTCACGTGCCTTCACCGTTCCCCTCCCCTTATGATTTTTTTTCTTGAAACTTTGTGGGGGAGGGGACACAAAGACCACCGAGTCCTGGGGGGAAATCGTTCCAATGCTTTAAGTAGGTGTTAATCCCAAGCCAAACTAATTGAGCACTTGGGTAAAAAGTTCTCCCTTTTGCTTTGCTTGATCCATGGACGGAGCTTTTCTTAACAATTTGGCAGAAGGAAGAATTTGGTTTGTATTTTTATGAATAACACTGAATTTCTGTAAAGGTCCCAGTTTTGGTTTTGTGGGGTTTTAAAAATTAAGTTGGTCATTGGTTCACTTTCTGAATTTCCCATTTCAGTGACAAGACTTTGCAATGCTGGAATACAAAAAACACCTCGTCAGTCCTGGATGAGAAAGCTAGTGCGGAAGACCATTGAAGCTTGCAGGAAAATCGTTTTCCGATTGCTCCTAGAGGTCCGATTCGCCCAACTTCTCCCCATCGCCTGGTGGCTACCGGAGTCGCTTCCGAAGTCAGGCTGGATCCCAGAGGCTTTGGAGCTCACTCGGTCAACCAATGTCCCAGGTTCTCACGGCCAGTTTAGGGGCCCAGGGACCCCGTTTGTGCGCCCTGGGCCCCCGATGGCTCGCAGCAGAAATCCCCGGCAGCTGCAGTGGCAGTGGCAGGCGGCAGCCAATGGCGGGCCTCGGCAGCCCCGGGCAGCCAATGGGCGACGTCTCGCCTTTGCATAAAGCACTATCTTGTGAGCGGGCATTTGCATGCGGGGAGTGATTAGTGCGTTTGAACGGGCGGCCCCGGCTCGGCCTCATTTCCCGCTCTGGTGAAGGCGCAGGAGGATGGCAGAGGTCAGGCGAGGCAGAGCGCAGGCACCCAGGCACTGATGCAGCCGAGACAGGCGCTTTGACAAGCAGAAGGTGAGTCGGCAAGAGGACACTATGGGGGGGTGAAGCTCGTTTCTTTTGGACGCAGGATGACTGGGCGACATGGAGGGTTTTCTCCACCCTTAACTTTGCACTCTTGAGCGCGATCGTCTGTGCCGTGGCCGTGGAAGTCGGCAGCATCTGTGCTGGAAAATGATGGGCTTCGCTGGATGCCATCGAAATAAGCCCAAGGAAATGTCCCGGAACCCGACAAATAAGTCCATTTTTGCTGGAAAGGTGGCTCTAATTTCTGGGTTTCAAAGTTGTTGGCGAAGGCGATGAAATGCCCGACCCTAAAAGCACTTGAAAGAGCTGAAATCGTTGACGATCCTCTGGCGAATTGTGGTTTTTTTTTATCATTGTCTCATTTCACCTCTTAAATATGCAATTTTGGCTAATTAAAAATCATCATAATAATGCAGAGGGAATAAATATAGATGGGGCAGATTCAATCGAAAGGCTTCTTTCCTAAAGTCGTTCTCAAAGTTATTGTGGACAAAGTGTTTATTATTAATTATGTCGGTTGTTTGAGGAATTTATTTGGCTTCCGGGGCCGGTTTCATTTGACTTTTGTTGCTGTCACGGTTGTTTCCAAGTAAAGCCTGACTTTTCCCCTCATCTTGTTCGTCTCCTTCATTTCTCTCCTGCAGAATTAATAATAATAACGCCCCTCCCCCATCTTGCTAATATTTCTGCTTAACCCCCACTTCCTGGATCCTGAAAGTCCTGTTTAAAAACGCCTTTGAGCAGTGGAGAAAAATCAGACGAAATGTTTCCTAAAGGAGAGAATTTGTTTTGGGCCTTAAAGGAAAGAGCGCAGTCCGAAGTTAGCACTTGTTTCTTTGGCATCGATTGAAGTTTTTCGCAATTCTTCCATCTATGTCAAAATTAATATTCATTCTGGTGGTGAGAGAGAGAGTGATGGCTCTGCCACCATTTCATTACTTTACCTCTTTTTTTGCAACTCTCTTGAATGGGCCTTTCTTGTAATTGTCTCTTGCCAATTGAGCCCCCACTGCGCTGTTGTATCTTTTTACAACCTCTAACAACTCACACCAGTAACACAATTACTTGCAGATATTTCGAAGAAGAAATTACTTTTCTCTCCTAGCAAAATAATCTACCGATTTGGGTTTGGGACGCATTGGGCACTTTCTCACCCCCTCCTGCTCTTACTTTTAGGCAGAAGATCTAAAGAGCGAAAGAGAAGTTTGAGGGGAAAAGTTGTGACAGTGTGATGAGTTGCCATTCGTTCTCTTTTATACTCTTTTTTTTTTTTTTTCTTTTTCTCATAGAGGAAAAGCAGATGTGTGAGTTGGTAGATGCTGAGCGCCAAGTGACAAGAGGAAATTCAGGCAAGTTTTGAAAATAGCACTTGACCAAGTCGACTGCTAGAGCCAAAGCCTTTGCACCTAACCCGTCTCTCTTCTTCTTCTTCTTCTCCTCCACAGAATCCTGTCAGCAAAGCCACGTGAGATTCTGCTGCTTCAGCTCAACATGCAGAACAGTAAGTGACACTTTTATTGGCTAGAACGAAAGGCAAAATTTCATCGGCTTTTTCCTGCTGGAGTACAGGAAGCGCAGAGGGCCATTTGGAAGCGCTTGGAGGCTGAGCTTGGCTAGGTCTAACTTAATATGCCTTTGACTTAACTAACTTTGCAGTCAAGCGTCATCCAGGTGTAATTCTTTCTTACCTAATATTCACACACGGTGTTTGTCTACTTTAAACTTGGAACGAGATAGGCAGAACAAACTTGTGCAAAATGTACTTAGTTCGCACGGCAACAATAACAAAAACTTTAGCAATGTACATATTACTGCAGGTTATGGCATCAGTTCTTTAAAATAATATAAAATGTAATGGTTTAATAAATGTTGCGGCAGCCAGGGATGAGGGTTCTCGGGGAATAAATTGTTTTCAGCAATGTTGTCCTTTTCAATCAGCTTCTTTAAATTCACCCATGAACGACACATTAAAAGGTATTAAGGACGCCAAAAGTAACAAATTGTCCGTTCCCGACCAAATAATGTTCGCACGGGTATTTCTTCCAAATATTCCCTTGCAACTAAGGCTGCACGACTTTCAATGACCTTTTAAAAACCGAGTTCTCAAATGCTCCGGGCAGCTGGTTGACCATCCTTGTGCTCATAACTCCTGGGTGTAGATGGTGCAGGACGTCCCTATGGTTTCTTCTAGATGACGAGCCTAATCAGGGCCACTGGCTGAGATGTGCAGGGAAACTTTCCTTTTGCACTAGACAAGTCCCGGCCACCTCTCCCATGCTGAACTAGACAGACGGGATCTCAGACTGCAAGATGTTGTCAACCATTAATTTATCAAACAGGGAAAGTGGAAAAGCAAACATGGAAACAAAATCTGCTAAGCCGAGTAGCTTGTTTTTCACGACAATCGGAGCCAAAATGTAATTGAAACTTTGACAAACGATGCAACCCCCACCATGCCTTAAAAGTGAAATTTTCCTTCAAGGAAAAAAGAGTTCAGTCTACTATGACTGACATCCACATCCGGACGGAAAGGGTCGTTTAGTCCTGACCATACCATTTTCAGAAGCAGAGCCCTGTGATAAAGTGACACAAGTGCCCAAACCCATCTTTCCAATTAGCCTTCCATGCATGATCCGCCTATTGCCAGAAATTAAGCTCAAATTTGACGTGCAGCAAGTTTTAGTTTAAAAGACAAATGTCAGAGAGCCTCAGCATATTCCGCCCTTGTCTCCGTTCGGAGCCTATTTATTGCCAAGAAGGCTGGGTTTTTCCATTTCTCGAGAGGGTCCAAGGAGAGGAGAAGAGAGAGACTCCTAAAGGTTGGAAATTTCGAATGACTTGGACTGTTTTGACAAGGGTGGAAATGAGCTGGAGAACCTCCTTCCTTGCCAACTGATTGAAAGGAGATCTTCCAGTCCAACGTGGATAAAACATTTGTTTTCTTGAAATGAATTTCTAGAACTTAGTCAAAACATGTTGCCATTTAAATAGTGGTGAACCTAGATTATTCTCCTGCTGAAAAGCTTGCACTTTGTTTTTCTTTAGGTCATAGCGGAGTGAATCAGCTCGGTGGCGTCTTTGTCAACGGGAGACCTTTGCCCGATTCAACCAGACAGAAAATAGTGGAACTGGCTCATAGCGGAGCCCGACCGTGCGACATCTCCCGAATCCTGCAGGTGACGGCTCGCTTCGCTTGCAACCATCTTGCACACTTGCCGAAGGAAGCTGCATTGAGCTCGTTCTTGTTACAATTAGTGGGCTTTTTTTTTAATTGTAACAAATGCAATTTCTCAAAATGCCACTTTGGTGCGTTTGATATTATTTTGCCGTGAGAGATAAATTCATAGAATCTGGCCTCAAAGCTACTCCTTGCAAGGACATTAATAACGTAAGCCAACTAAAAGAACTTTGTCATGTTTTTAGGGCCACAAATGTCATTTTCGAAGTTCTCGTACCATTGAAGGTATATTTTTGTATTATAGACGCATGCAGACGCAAAAGTCCAAGTGCTGGACAATGAAAACGTAAGCCTGTCATTGTTTAATGCCTACTTAAAGCATTTTCTTTGTGCCTTGAAATTATTAATAATGTGATTTTCTGTCTGTTTCCCTGTCCAGGTTTCCAACGGATGTGTGAGTAAAATTTTGGGCAGGTATTACGAAACTGGTTCCATCAGACCCCGAGCGATCGGCGGTAGCAAACCCCGCGTTGCCACTCCCGAAGTGGTGAGCAAGATAGCGCAGTATAAGCGGGAGTGTCCGTCCATCTTTGCCTGGGAAATTCGGGACAGATTGCTCTCCGAGGGGATTTGTACCAACGATAATATACCCAGTGTAAGTGGCACCTGCATTGCTTTGCGTCAGAAGAGCAAAGAGCGCGCGCAAAACGATTCATTCGAGAACCGATTGATTCTCTAATTTCGACTGGCTTTTAGGTCTCCTCCATCAACCGGGTCTTGCGCAACCTGGCGAGCGAAAAGCAACAGATGGGCGCAGACGGCATGTACGACAAGCTGCGAATGCTGAACGGCCAGGCAGGGACTTGGGGGACCCGACCTGGCTGGTACCCCGGCACCTCGGTCCCAGGGCAACCCACACAAGGTATAACTCTTTTCAGCTCTTGGTGAAACGAATGCAGTGAGTTCAGATTGACTTGATCTGGAACTTTTAAACGTAAAACGATTGCGGCAGGACAGTGAAGGGAAACATCATTGTAGCCTATTACATATTTCGTAATTGACAAATTATGCGCGCCTAAGATCCCGAGATATTTTGCTGCTGTGCGTTATTAGGAAAGAGCAAAAGGTGCTTTTCTTGTGCGTAAAGTTTCTGCCTGTTTGAAATGTGTTATGAAGAAAGCTAATTGCTGGATGTTAATAGCAAGCTTAGGTGGGCCTAGGCGTTTCTCCTAACGGTACATAACACTGTTTCTTCTGAAAGTTAAGAAGGGGAAGGCGATATCTTCTTTGGACACAGACCTAGTTGTGGTCAGTTTTTTGAAGGAGATTTCTATTCCTTGCAAGAAAAGAAAATTAAACCAGTAAGAGTGGTACAAAGGATGTTTCTGTCACAGGCAAGAATTTGTTATGGGAACAATTCTGTCGCTATGTAATTGCTCATTAGAGAACGTTTTGTTTCTCATTAAGACGACATGAAAAAGCTTCTAGTTGAAGGAGACAGCTGTAGAAATGTTCCACAGGAGACCCCTGGACACTCCATGGCAGGGCTTGCCAATTAGACCTGTCAGATTTTAATAGAAAAAGACAATATAGACGTAAACGAAAATAGCTTGAAAATTTTAAGAAAACTTTTCCTTGTTTGTTCAAGTGGAACTCCAGGTCTCCACTTCCACTTAGATCTCACTAAACCCCCCCCCCCCCCCATAAAACCCAACCTGTCATAACCTCCCAAAATATCAATCTACCCAGCAAATTGGCCTTGTCAAACACATCCATCATATGCAAAGTATACTACTAGAAAATTATTTTAGGATCACGCATAAATGTAATTATTTTGAACATGTACAGATATTGAGTAATTAGGACTAGATTAGAAGTTGTTTTGGGGCCATGGTTTCAAAGTTAAATGTGTCCTTATCTTTCTTAATCGTTTTGCTCCCTTGTTCCATTGACATTGTTCAGTCAGAATTCTGTGGGAAATGTGTATCGATGAACCACTCTGCATTTCGGCTTTGACCTGAGCAGCAATCTCATTTCTTAGCCAAAAATATGTTAGAAATCACATAGCAAGAAAGATTTAGGATGCATGGTAAATTCTGCCGACCAGACCAGTGCGGGCAGCAAAATGTGCTCAGCCTGAGCTCATCAAAATTTCAATTAAAATTCAAATAATCTAATTCCAATATTAGAAAAGACTCAAAAGATACTAGGGGGCTCAAATTGTTTTTGGGGTTTTTTTTTTAAATCTTCTTACTTTTTAACCTACTTCTTCAATCCCAACCTTCCAACCTAGATGAACATCATTAAGAAGATCACGTTAGGCAGAATAAGAGTCTTTCCACACATATTTTGACATGGTTAGTCTTTAAAATTTTGTACTGGATGAATTTAGGGTAGCCATTTGTGGCTGAGCCAGGCTGACTTACAAAAGAAGCACAAGTGGGATCTGGCATTTCCATGATTAAACTGGACAAAATTAGTACCATGGATTGTCTTTTTTGCTTCTTTTACCTTGTCGGAATATATGCTGGATTTTAAGAATCCATTACTCAGAAAGCATAAGGCAGGGTTAGCTCTCAGAGGGGGACAAATATGGTCTCAATCTGATAAACGCCATGGAACAGTGAATAAAGTAATGGATACATGAGGGTTGACAGAACACAAAGCGACATCTCTATCCGGGAGAAATTCTCCAGCGATTTAGTGGTTTTAAGGATCACTCAGACACTTTTTCTTATCTTTTTTTTCTCTTATGACTAAAGCTTTCTAAAGGATTTAGACACTTTTTCTTTCAACAGATGCTACAATGTTTTGATCCAAGCTCTACAGCTGAAAGGTGCCGCTGTTGGTTTGCTATCTTTTTTTGCTTGTTTTCCGCCTCAGTGATTAAGACACTAAGAAACCAAGGAATGATTTTATTTCCCAGCGTCTTTTTTTTCCAGGAAACAAATCCTATATCCAGCGTCAGATGCTCTGGCTATAGGATAATAGGGCCCACACTCTCGCTCCCTTTCACGGATTACGTCTAGTAGGTGGGTCTGTCTATTGAGTAGAGATTGCAAAAGATCTTTAAAGAAGATATCTTAATTGTCATATATTTTTAACATCTTGTTTGTAGGCTTTAGAACTAAACTTTAAATAAACTAATTAAGGCAACTGACAAACTTTAAAAACGAATGAAGAAAAGATATAATTGTCAGTGTTAATGGTTAAAAGGATCATTGTAGCATATAAATTGAAAGGGATTTCAAGGTAGAAATTACAAACTCACAAAATATTACATCAATGCATTCCTGTTTTTATCTATGCAGATATTCTTCATAGCTAATGTTGTTTGTTTTTTTAAGTTATTGAGAATGTGAACCCACAAGTACAAGTCATTTAATGTGGGTACTTATGAGTTTGAAATGAATTTCAAACACACAAATGCATTTAAAGCTCAAATGCAACAGGCTTCAAATGTGTGAAAGTTTAAATAATGTACAGTGATGATCAGGTCTGTGTATTTCATTTAATCTTCAAACAGAAGTGAACAAGAGAGACCTTTATGAATGATGGGTACATCTAACAGAAAATAATTTTAACAGCAGGAATAATTTTCTTTATGGCAGAATTGCTTCAATTATGGATTTTTTTAGGGGGGAAGGGGGATAAAGCTTTTTTAGGTTTCTTATACTTAATACTTGTTTTTAAAGAGACAGATGGAAAAAAAATCCAATATGGTAGACAGTATAGGTACATCCATATGGAGTGAAGGCGCGCGCACCTCCCCCCCCCCCCCTCCCGGTATATAAACACTTGAGTTCTCCTGCTGAAAACCCTTAAAAAGTCACATAGCAAATTTCACTAGTAAATAAAAACAGACACTTGTGTTGAACTCTGTTAGTTGAAGCTTATCTAATCTTAGCTAAGTAGATTTTTTCCCTTTCTGGTGCTGAGTAAACAGGCTGAGTGTATGGAGCTATCCCATTCACCAGCCTATGGGTGTTCTTTCTTTTGCTTCTCCTATAGAAAGTAAAACTCCTAAACCGCATTGAGTATCCAGCCTAGGGGACAGTGATTAATGACAGTGAGCATAAAGGTTAACATACTTAACTGAAAAGTCTGTTCACTAGGATCCTTGTGATACAATGTGGGCCTCAAGAGAATCCTTTTGTTGTGTGCTCTGATTGTGTCCTGAAAATTCTGCCCACGAAGGTTTGCCAACCCTCCTGCCCCAAGAGTTTAATAGCTTCCCTCACTCGGCTGGCATTGTGTATTGCTGAAAAGCAGTCCCTTTCTATTCAAGTGTTGGTGGTCATCTCAATAGATCCACAAACGCCCATATGGTGACCACTGTAGTTGAATCCAACTGTTGAAACGGGGAAGAAAGTTTGGGTTTTAAAACATTTCAAAGTGTTTGAAAAGATTCCACTAGATTCTGTCACAATTCCCTGAACTCTTTGAAGGCTGGAGCTATTGTTTACTGATTATAAAGGACTCAGTTTAGGGAAATAACATAAGTTAACCCTGTTTAGTCCTCGTTACAGAGAACAGATTTAAAATCTTTAGCATAGCCGCTTTGATTATATTTTCTCTCCAGCAAGGTCACAATCTAATCAAGTGCTGGGGAACTGCAAAGTGATAGATCCATTGATAGGCAGATGAAGCGAGAATATATCCCTGTGTCCAACACAATGCAAACTTTCTCTTGTTTAATGATAGAAATTACATTAAAAGTGGTGGAAATGCCTTAATTAAAATGTGTTCTTTAACCGAGGAGTCAAATGTTCAGCTGCAGAATCACATATTTAGCTACTTAGCAAACTCTCTGCTATTTCTTTTAAAATTACATGGTAAAATTTTTTTAAAAGAAATCTTACTTTTCTCTGATGCAACACATTACAAAGAATGGACAGTCCTTTTATCTAAATATAAAATTCCATTTTCAGCAATTATAGCCTGTTCTTGGTGATGATATAATTACAGCTGCGCTCAGTAAAAGGTGTCAAGCCAATGCACACTCATACAATAGTTGAATAAAAATGCAGAACAATGCAGCCACTTCGAAATTCACAACCTTTAAAATGAAATTGACTGTGCAGAATTCAAATAAAAAGTAGATAAATATTTTTTTTTAAGATTACAAGCTTGGTTTGGCTTCTTAATAGCATTTTCTACAAACCTATCAACACCTAATTGATTAGATAGGAATTACTGATTATAGATTATCTAAATTACTTAATTTACACAGTTCTATTTTTTAAATAGTGATGTTGAAAGCCGTTCTGTAAATCCAAACTGGTGGGAATGTTTTGAGGTCTTGATACAATGTACTTACTGGGAATGTAAAGAAGACCTTGCTGGTTGTATTGGGAGCCGACTACATTGCTGTGTGTGTGGAAACTTCTGGTCCGCTTGCATTGACTTTCCATGTCCTGGTTTTACTGTCTCAGATGGTTGCCAGCAACAGGAAGGAGGGGCTGAAAACACAAACTCCATTAGCTCCAATGGAGAAGATTCTGATGAGGCCCAGATGAGACTTCAGTTGAAAAGAAAACTGCAGAGAAATAGGACTTCCTTCACTCAGGAGCAAATTGAGGCTCTGGAGAAAGGTGACAAGCTTTCGTAGTATGCGGGGAAGTGGGGAGGATTGATGAAAATATGTCTTTGATGGAGAACAGGCTTTCCTTGTGACTAGCTTTCCTCATTGGGCCTGGATTTTTCTAAAATGGATATTTAGTCTTTAAAAGGAAAATGGAAAGGTGAGAGGGTTCAATATACTACAGCGGTTTACATATGACGTACGGGTGCTTATTTTGGACCTGGGACAAAGGAGGGTTTAGTGACTTGCCGAGAGTCACAAGTGAGAATTGAATCTGCTTCCCTGGTTCTCAGGCAGCTGCCTTTAATTTCTCTAAACGATTTAGATGCTAAATTTCTGATGTAAATTGGGTTTAAATATATTTCTACCTAAATAAATAAGAAATATTACCCCATGCTAATGTCCCCCAGGGTATTTTAATTGAAGATGATCTTACAGCTTACATAAATCAAAATTTAAGGTGCTTAAACATTTGTCTAAGCTAATATGATCTTAACCTTTATACTTGTAGAATTTGAGAGAACCCATTATCCTGATGTGTTTGCCAGAGAGAGATTAGCTGCCAAAATAGACCTACCTGAAGCAAGAATACAGGTAGCCCAAGTCATTTTGTAATTAAGTGCTTTGTCTGACTTAGCTAGGCTTTAACCTAAGATGCTCATTATTGACATGCTTCTTATTTTTATATATATCCCTGATGGAAGACTTTTGTTCGTGGTAAAAATGTGTTTCTAACATGCGAATAGTACATTAGAGAAACACATATTTGAGCTAATGTTACATCTTGAATATAGTTGCATTCTACAAAATATTGACGTTTTAGCCTTTGGGGTAGGGAGTAGGGATTCTAGGCTAATTCACAGTTCTCTGTAATGCTGAAACCTGATTCTCAGAAAGTAACAGTGTAATCACCTATATATACGTAATTATGATATTTTTCACCAGCCTCGGGCGTGTGTGTGTGTTATTCTTGCAAAGAAATCCCTAGAGTTTATGCAAATTGAATCTGAATATGACTGTCATGATATAGTGTACTACTCAAGAATAAATTAATCCATATAGCATTTTGTCTATACTAGTCTACAGGTTCCTGGCAATAGGATGTAGACTTTTTTTTTTTAAACCATATGGTTGATAATTTGGATGTCTCCAGATTAGTGATGCTAGGTGACTTTAATGTACACAGCACAGTACAGTCAAAGAGGGTCGAGTTAAGGTACTAGGTCATTAGCACTCAGACCTAATGGGGTGGGTCAGTAGAGTGGGCAGACTTGATGGGCTGTGGCCCTTTTCTGCCGACATCTTTCTATGTTTCTATGAAATTCATGCATTAGAGAGACATTTTCTAAAGGACGTCCAAGTTAGAATTGAGACATTCTGTTCATAACATCCAAGATGATCAAAGCCCCCAGTATTGCTGAAAGGCTGTTAGGTAAGATTTGCCTCTTTGCGGATGATACAAAAATCTGCAATAGAGTAGATACTCCAGATGGGGGTAAATAACATGAAGAAAGACCTGGCAAAGCTTGAAGAATGGTCTGAAATTTGGCAGCTAGAATTTAATGCTAAGAAATGCAAGGTCATGCATTTGGGCAGCAAAAACCCGAGGGAACGGTACAGTTTAGGGGGTGAAGAACTTATGTGCACGACGGAAGAGCGGGACTTGGGTGTGATTGTATGTTATGATCTTAAGGTGGCCAAACAGGTTGAAAAGGGGACTGTGAAAGCTAGAAGGTTACTAGGTTGCATAGGGAGAGGTATGGTTAGTAGGAAAAAGGAGGTATTGATGCCTCTGTATAAGACTTTGGTGAGACCTCATTTAGAATATTGTGTACAATTCTGGAGGCCGCACCTTCAAAAAGATATAAAAAGGATGGAGTTGGTCCAGAGGAAGGCTACTAAAATGGTGAATGGTCTTCATCATAAGGCGTATGAGGACAGACTTAAAGGTCTCAAGATGTATACTTTGGAGGAAAGGCGGAAGAGGGGAGATATGATAGAGACTTTTAAATACCTACATGGCGTAAATGCGCATAAGTTGAGCCTCTTTCATTTGAAAGGAAGCTCTGGAATAACAGGGCATAGGATGAAGTTAAGCGGTGGTAGGCTCAGGAGTAATCTAAGGAAATTCTTTTTTACAGAAAGGGCGGTAGATGCATGGAACAGTCTCCCAGAAGAGGTGGTGGAGATAGAGACTGTGTCTGAATTCAAGAGGGCCTGGGATAGGCACATGGGATCTCTTAGAGAGGAAGAGATAATGGTTACTGCAGATGGGCAGACTGGATGGGCCATTTGGTCTTTATCTGCCATCATATTTTTAAGTAAGAACAACACATCTATCTTGCGACCTTTCTTGAACAGGAAACATGCTGGATTTCCTTTCTAAAAATATGTGAGAACATCCAAACTAAACAGCCATTTTACAAACTGAAATGTCCAAATTATGCCTGCCAAAAATCCCAGGACAAGGACATCTGTTTGGCAACATTTTAACAGAAATGGCCCCAAACAAGACATCCTTGCAGAGCAGAGTGTAAACCAAGGCACCAAGGTTCATATCTCCCCTATAGCTCTGATTTGAAATGCTGAACTTCCTGGGAACAGGGAAATTCCTTCTATACCTCAACAGCCTTTAGGCTTGCAGGTGTAATAAATATTTAGGTACAGCAGGTATGTTTTGTTTCTAGAGGGTTCAGTTTAGAGAATGACATGGGGAAAAAGTTTGTCCTCATTTCTGCCCCGTCAGCTATCTCCCCGCTGTATCTGTATACTCCATCCAGTATCCAGCATTGCCCCCACCCCCGTGCCCATATACCATCCTCATGTATCTCCCCTTTATGTCTCTGTCCCTATGCCCCCATACACATAATTTCCCCTGTTTCTGTTACCTTCCTGTGTCCTGATTTTCCCTCTCTTCTTCACCAATGTCTCTCTCTCCTCTCCAACCCCATCTAGCTTCTTTTCCTCTTTCTCCCCCCACTTCCAGCATCTGGCTCATCTGCCTGTCCTTCTCCCCTTTCTCTTTCTTGCTGTGGGTTCAATATTTATCTCCCTCTTACTTCATTCCCTTGACTCAGCATCTCTTTTCCTTTCACTCCCTATGTGGTGAATTTAATTTTTCTTTTCCCAGCAGCACGCTTTCAACAAGTCGTGCGTGGCTGCTTGAGTTGAATCTTCTCCTCTGACGCAACTTCCTGTTTCCGGTTGCGTCAGAGAAGATTCAACTCAAGCAGCCATGCACACGTGACTTGTTGAAAGCGTGCTGCTGGGAGAAGAAACTGAAATTTGCCACATAAGGTGAGGGGAAGAGAGGGAAGGAGATGGCGGGGATGGGAGGGGGCTGCTGGACTGCATGCGTTCCCTTACTTCACTGCGGAAACAAGACTTTTCACCGCTCCACAGAGTGGTGAATGGCCTTGTCCCCATCCCCGCAGCAACCGCTATTTTTCTCTCCCTGTTTTGGCGGGCTAGCCGTGGGTAACACAGCCACTGTGTCATTCTCTAGTTCAGTTCTCATTTTCTTCCCTTCAGATTATGAAGTGGGAATTGAACCTGGTCCCCTGGTTTACAGCCCACTAGGCTACTTCTCAGATCTGCTTTGTTCAGAATGCCCACAATGTGATGCTATCATAGAACCTGGTCTCCCCTTTTGATTTCACTTTCAGGGGAGAGGGATGGGGGCCAGCAGCCACTGGGGGATTAAGGAGGTACCATGCCTTAATCCCTCCAGTAAACAGCTGCTCAATCAGGGCATGACCAAAATATGTCTAAATAAAAACACCCTTCTTTAAGACTTTGATTATCGTGGTTGAAGGCCCTAATTTTGTGCCCTCCCTAGTCCTGTTCAAAACACACCCTTTTGCTATTTGGATGAAATGCAGCTTAGAACATTCAAATTCTGCATTCCAAAATCGCAATTTGGACATTTTGTTTGCCATTTTGAGACAACATGTTCTTTCAAAATGGGCCCCATAGTAAGTGACCCATCCCATGTGAAGGGTAAAGTGTTCGATTTTACTTTTTGTGTCAAATACTCTAGACCAGTGGTTCCCAACCCTGTGCCAGTTGGATTTTCGGGATAGTCCTAGTGAATATACATGAGAGAAGTTTGCATATAATGGAGGTGACAGGTATGCAGATCTGCCCCTTGCATATTCATTAGGGCTATCTTGAAAACCTGACTGGTTGGTGATCCTCCAGGACAGGGTTGGGAACTACTGCTTTAGACAATGAAACAATTAATATAACCCGTCTTCATTGGTCAGATCATCACATGCTGATTTTTCTCTGCCTTGTATATCTTTGGGAGGGGGGGGGGGATGTGAGGACAAGATCAAGCACACCACTTTGTGAAATTTAGGAGAGATGAGTTTCTAGATAAAATATCACACTGCCTCCCTCTCCTTGTCCAGGGTAATTCAGAAGCTTTGGTGGAGGGGTGGAATAGGGCACAAGAGCTAGTTGCGTCTAATGCCCTGGGGAAGGATTCTGAGATCGAGGATTAAAAGAGGGCAGGGTGCAGAACAGAGAACAAAGACAAGCCAGAAATGTGTAATATGAATGGACTATCAAAAGCTGTTGGTACAATGAGATTTGGTTGAGAATAAAATGAAAGTTCAACTTGAATTCTCTCCAAATTGGCCAAGACAGCCACTGACTGTCAATCACATGACAGAGCTGTATGGAGAATCACACCTCTGGGAAAGATAGGCTAGAGTTTTCCAGGCCTACATTTCCGGTGCCTATCTTTGTTGAGAATCACATCTCCATAGGCGCTTTAGAACACCTAATGGCACTTCCAGTATTAGCCACATTTGCAGTGGTATCAGCTGGCCTATGGAGGTGATATTATGGTGCTGATTTTTTAGGTACTGGTAGGCGGCTTGAAACTCAGTTAAAAATGTCATTTGAACAGTGGTTTTTTTTACTGAGCTTGGGCGCTGGTTAGAGAATTCAGGCCAACGTGTCTGGTCAAGAGGACCTATTGTGATCTATGATGCTAAATGAATTACTTTGGTACCAAGGTATAGCCAGTGAATGTGGATGGCAGCATTGATTACATCTTCCTGTAGGATATCACAAAGGGGGGGAGGGGCTAAAATATTTGTTTTAAAACCCACTTGACTCATATTTCACTAGCTGTTTCAAGGTGGTGAGGGTGAAAGTGCTAGAGAATCTCTTACAAAGTACTCAAATGCTACTAACAATGGGTTAATGCCACTAAATCTCAAGAAGGAATGTGTGCACCTAATTCTGTAAAGGCCACAGTTAGATGTCCTGGCCTCCAGCTGTTTTCAGTGGAAACGATAGAGCATTTCATATTGTTATAACTACAAAACTTATATCAACTTCCACTCCCCCTCGACTAACAGCAGAATAGTTTTTCAAAGTAGCACAGGATAGAGACCCTAATTATGTTAGGAATTATCAGGAAAGGAATGGAAAACAAACATGAAAATGTTATTATGCCCTTGTATCACTCTATGGTACAGTCACACCTCGGATACTGTGTGCAGTTCTGGTTACCCTATCTCAAAAAAGATATAGCAGCATTCGAAAAGGTACAGAGAAGAGCATCAGAAATGATAAAAGGGATGGGATGACTTTCCTATAAGGAGAGGCTAAAGTGGCTAGGGCTCTTCAGCTTGGAGAAGACGGCTCAGGGGTGGTATGATAGAGGTCTGTGAAATGAGTGGAGTGGAAAGGGCAGATGTGAATCATTTGTTTACTTTTCCAAAAATACTAGGACTAGGGGACATGCAATGAAGTTACTAAGTAGTAGATTTAAAACAAACCGGAGAAAATATTTTTTCACACATGTAATTAAACTCTGGAATTCATTGCTGGAAAATGTGGTAAAATCAATTAGCTTAGCAGGGTTTAAAAAAGTTTTGGATAATTTACTAAAAGAGAAGTCCATAGGCTATTATTGAAATGGCTTGGGAAAATCCATGGTTTATTCCTAGGATGAGCAGCATAAAATCTGTTTTACTTCTTGGGATCTAACTAGGTGCTTGAAACTTGACCTGGGTTAGCCACTATTGGAAACAGGATACTGGATTTGATGTCCCAGTATGGTAATTCTTATGTTGTATATCTTCGGTAGGCTTTATGGGCCCGAACAGCAATATGTCAAATAATAAAAGTAAACAAAGACATTCCAGCTGAATTTAAATTCAATACATCACAAATGATTACTTTGGTAGCTGCAATCAATTGGGATTGGATCTATTGTAGTGGGAGAGGAGGGTTAAGCAGTATTGGCACTATTACTATTGTCCAATATAATTTGACCATTTGAAGGGTTGTACAACCTGTATGCAGATGGCATAGTCCTATGTGCTCTTCTCTACTGATCAAGGTGTCCAGTCGTCAGCTGTAATTACAGGTGATGGAGGACAGATTGAGCCAGTCCAGATTTGAATTCCATTGAAAGCAATGTAAGTAGAACCTGGATTGGCTCAATCTGTCCTCCATGACTGAATAGCTGATGGGTTATTTGTAAACTGTAAAAAGACAGAAGTTTTGTTGGTTTCACGGGACCCCTCAAGCCAAGATCATTGAAGATGGGAGATGTGTATTTGATAGCTAAACCAGATATCTTATACCTTGGGGTGGTTCTTGATGAACATAGTAACATAGTAAATGATGGCAGATAAAGAGCCGTGTGGTTCATCCAGTTTATCCAACAGTCTATTTTTTTTCTTTGATATTTTTGCCGTAGAAGTCTGCCCGTCATTGTCATTAGGTTCCAAGTACTGGAGTTGCCGTCCAAGCTCACTCCAGCCTTTCTAAACCATCCCAAATTATTGTAGTTCCCGTCAAAGCCCTCCCCAAACCGTATAATCATGCAAGTCTGCTCAGTTCCGATCCTAGTTCTTCAATTTATATCCTTCACTTTCTGATTAGAGATCCTCTGTGTTTATCCCACGTCTTTTTGAATTCTGTCACCGTTTTGCTCTCTACCACCTCCCTCAGGATGGCATACCAGATGGTAGCATGAGAAATTAAAACTATACTTGTACATTAATAGAGTGATAAAAATGGTGGTTCATAAGATTAGCATGGTATGCTGTCTGAACACTGTGCTTTATGCCTAACTCCAGTTTAAGGGTATTGCAAATGTTACAGAATACAGCCATGGGATTGTTAAGGCCCACAGAACTCCAACGCTGATGCAGCTCCATTAGCTTCCAGTAGAGGCTAGGGTTAAATACGTTTTACTTGAGTTTCCTACAAACTCAATTGCTGGCTTTGGCTTAAGTCTCCAAAACTTAAGCCAGAGCTTGTTCAATCTATTCACCTGCATGCTATTATGGATTGATTACTTATTTGTTCCTTGGATTCTAGATATGGCACCCAGAACTGAGCACGCAATTTGAGTAACAAGCCAGTTAATGTCAATAATTGGCTGCTCCCATCCAATTATTGATGCTATTTGGCATGGTATTATGGAATGCAGGGCACCGGATTCAGGAGGTGTGGACATGGGCTTTCTGAAAAGATAGAATTCAGCCTCAGTGCACCAGCATTTACATCAAGTTTCAGCGTGTTTCTTTAAAGGGTGCGTGCCCTTGAGATAATAATTCTTAGCTTTGAATTTTTTTTTTCCCGGTTGCATGTAGAACATGTCTCATGTATGTGCTATGCTCAATTTGCCTCTGCCTTGTCAATCGATGCTTTAGACTGTCCTTTGCAACTTGCTTTGAGCCACTGGTGACTAACCTAACCTACTAAATACTTTTTTCAACACAATTGTCTAGGTGTGGTTTTCTAACAGAAGGGCAAAGTGGAGACGAGAAGAAAAATTGAGGAATCAAAGACGACAGGCCAGCAACACTCCTAGTCACATCCCCATCAGCAGTAGTTTCAGTACTAGCGTCTATCAACCAATCCCTCAACCTACCACGCCTGGTACAAGAAATACTTTTCTTACATCGATTTTTAACACAATGGAATCTTCTCAATTGAACTTACTTATTCATTCTCTTCCATTTTAGTTTCCTCATTCACATCAGGATCAATGTTAGGTAGAACAGACACATCTCTAACAAACACTTACAGTGGCTTACCTCCCATGCCTAGCTTCACAATGGCCAACAATCTGCCTATGCAAGTAAGTAATAATTCTACATCAGCTGTAAATCAGGAATGATTTTAGAATATTGAAGGCTGGACCAAAGAAACATAAACTGTGTGGACTATCTAGATATCGTAACTACCTTTATTTTAGAAGCTCTATTTGTGTTTTGGATGTCTGAAAACTGGCATTTAGACATCCACATTGCATACATGTTCAAATCTCAGTTTAATAAAGCCCTTATGGTGAGAGGCTGTGATCTGAGTATGTTTGGGGTGAGGCCAAAAGGTGGACATTTAACTCCGATTTCAGAAGGTAAATGGATGTTGGTATTTAGATCGGGCACATGGTACATCCAGGTTAGAGAAAGGTGCTCTGATTGAGCAGCTCTCTACTGGAGGGATTAAGGAAAATCACCTCTTAAACCCACAGTGATTGCAGCCATACTCCTTGAATGTGAAACTTGCAAGGGATACTGGATTCTATTCTATGATAGTTTCAGGAACTAGGAAGGTTTATGGTAGTAACATGTTTTGAAAAATCTCATATCTGCAACCCCAAAGGCTATTGAAGCAGAGTACATTCAAGTATAGTAAGTATTTTGTTTGCCCCTGGAATGCTCACAATTCACAAAACAATCACAAAGAGCTGCTGGGGGATTTAAACCTTGGCGCTCCAAGTCTTAGCTGCTGCTGTTCCCGTTAGGCTATTTCTCCACTCTACATGGAAAGCAATGCAGCCATTTTATAACATGGATGGTCCTTTGTGCCACATGATGTTCATGTCCCTTGGTTTGCCCTGTTCATAATTTGGACATTTCAGTCTGTAAAATGGATGTTGATGCTGGACATGACCGCCACTTGGATACATTTATGCCGTTATGTCAGCAGACTCTGTTCTAAAGCACTAGTGATGTTGAAAATAGAGACCCCTTGCAGAAGATGTCAAGGAAGCATATGCAGTCTCCCAACGGAAATATTGTAGTTAAGTGACTGCTGAGGTGCCAGTGGGATTAGGGAAAAGAAATAGACCCCAGTGATGATTTTCTTATACTAACTCTCACCCCTCCACTTCCACTGACAGAAGAAACAGGAGATCTAGACACTGAGATATGAGGAAGAATCAGGAGGAGAGGGGAGAGTGGAGATAGGGGAAAATAGGAAGAGAGGGAGGACTCACTTTTCCTCAGCAGAACTCTAGATCTCCCCACGAGCATAAAATCATGTTTTTGCTTTGAGTGGGGAGATGATGGGGATGAAAAATGCATTTCCCCGCGTCACTCTCTACAAACAAGTTCTTATGGTTGGTGTGCACTAAAACCCATATTAACTGCTTATCACACCTTAGTAAACAAGTTCTTGAGTTTCTTAAAAAGATTCTTCCAAGTAGAGAATAGTTCCTTCCAGAAATGAGACATGGGATTTTAGTTCTTGAAAACACCATTTTAAACTTTCTGTGGCCTTTTTGTTCTGGACATACTTCCTCTTATAAGATCAGATGTGAAAACAATCTACTAATCAGAACCAAAGCGAACTTTCCATCTGGTCCTACATTGTTTTACAAAACCTGTTTGAACTGTCTTTGATGGTGGTAGCGAGATCCACTGTGTGTCTGTTGGAAACCTTTGTGAACAGAACACAAGTACTGTACCAGCAGACCCATCCAATGCCGATTTGCAGAAAATGTCAGTCTAGCGCTATATTTGAATTAGAGATCCATGAGTAATATTGGCTCTCCTTCTTCCAGCCCCCAGTTCCCAGCCAGACCGCCTCCTATTCCTGCATGCTCCCCACAAGTCCATCAGTGAATGGGCGGAGCTATGATACCTACACACCTCCTCACATGCAGACACACATGAACAGCCAGCCAATGGGCGCATCTGGCACTACTTCGACAGGTAGGCACCTAGTTGAATTGTGAATTCACATCTTTCTCACAGAAATGCCTTCAATTTGCTATAAGAAGAGTCGCTTTATCTGCCAAGGTCTAAGATGTTTAACACCTTCTCAAGAGCAGACATTTATAAAGCATATTTGGATGTGATAAGTTATAATCTGGTGTTAAAAGATTCATGTAATAATGCATTACGTTTTATAATAACCTTAAAGTATTGACTGTAAAAACTACATATCAGATTTCATCTTGTAACAGCTGTTATAAGGTTAAACAAACTAGATTTACCACTTTCAACATAAAGGAACACTTAGAAACATGCGCTTCCTGTAACCATCATTCATTTACTCCCAAACTGAGCATCTTTTTCTTAATTGTAGGTCTCATTTCCCCTGGAGTGTCAGTCCCAGTTCAAGTTCCTGGCAGTGAACCCGACATGTCTCAGTACTGGCCAAGGTTGCAGTAAAAGCTGAGTTATCTTAGCCAACGGCTCGTGAACTACTTCTGCACTGTAACACAAGGAAAATCCTGAAAATGGACCTTTGCAGGGTGAAGGCCTAATATTGCTTGGAACAAATCTTCGTTTTGCTCTCCAAACCTCTGTTCATTTCCTGTATATTTTGTAAATGGGCATTTGTATGTTATTACAAAAAGAACAAGCTAGACTGGTTGGATATTTGATCTGTTGGTCATGAAGATTTTAAAAGAGAAGGAAGCCATGATCAACAAGCTGGGCCACAAATCTGATAGTTCTATCAAGATGTATCGAATACGTCTACCAACCTGAGCATCGATGGACTGATACTCCAAGATTGTATTACTCTCTTGCTATAATGAAAATTGTAGCAAGCTGCACTACATAAACATAAGAAAAAAAAAAATCAGTTGGTATTTCCAAAGGTTATTAGCCGATGATGGTTTTTTGCAAGAGAAAAAGGAAAAGACTCCAAGAAAGAAGCCAGGCTTGGTAGATAAATACTAGATTGTGTCTTCGATATAATCCAATTTGTCAAAATGTAAGTATTTGTCTTCCCTAGAAATCTCCCAGAATGATTTCTATAATAAAGTTAATTTCATTTATATTTGACAAGAAGAATATTGTATAGATGTTTTATACACACCTTCATGCATCCTACGTTTCTTTATTTGTCCGCAAAATCTAATTGTTCTTAGATAGAGTTGTACTACTGTTCACAGTCCAATCATTTTGTGCTTCTAGAATTCATTCCTAATCAATTAAAAGTGCTTGCAAGAGTTTTAAACTTAAGTGTTTTGAAGTTGTTCACAACTCCATATCAAAATTAACCATTGTTGATTGTAAAAACCATGCCAAAGCCTTTGTATTGCCTTTATTACACAATTTTCTTTTTAACTTTATAGTGTGGCGTTGCAAATTTTTTGTTACCATCATAGATTAACTGCCTATTATATCTTCTTTTTAAATTTTTTTATATTGGAACAGCTAACACCCTAAACAATCTTTAAATTGGGACTTTAATATCTAAAATCAACAATTAGACATTTACAAAATCTCATATGATTTTTGGGTTTTTCAACAAAGTTTAGACTTTTTTTTTTTTTACACAAAACCGCAGAAGCGTTTTTTAGCAGAGGCTGGCACGCTGAATGCTCTGTTGCTTCCAATGCTCATAAGAACTCTGAGTGTCGGGAGCAACGCAGAACATTCAGCGTGCCGGCCTGCGCTAAAAACCACTTTTGTTGTTTTGTATAAGGGGGGAGGGGGGAATGCAGATTGGAAATAGCAAATATTCCTCCGATATATGATGGTGATATATCTGCATTTTCTGAAAACATTCCGAACTTCCTTTTCTATATTTTTCAAAAATGGTTTCAGTCAAATATGAACATTACAACATAACAAAATGTGGTTAACAAGGAAAGAAAAACTGTATATGCACAATGATCTACACAATTATGCCAACAGCAACTTCCTAAAATGCTGATAAGAAATAGAGTTAGCAATTAAAAACACTAAACTCTTTATCCCAGGTCGCAGCCTAAAAATACAATAATCTTTGAAAGTACCTTTTATGTGAGCAGGAAAGGAAAACAGGGTCAGATTTCATAATGGATATCTACAATTCACAAACCTAAAATGATCCCCAAGATATTCTGCTGCTAAGCCATGTGTAACTTTATAGGTATAGAAATTTTAAAATAAATAAATCCTTCACATGGAAGCCAGTGAAGTTTTTCATAATGACACATGATCTATTTTCTTCAAACTAAAAATCATATGAACCACTGTATTTTGAATAATACATAATATATTTATTAAAGTTTTCAAGTAAAATCACATAACAGTGCAATCTAGAAACTCTCACATGTGCACAAATCAACCCCCACCCCCCCTTCACCGATTCAGTAATCGGGGTGTAAGGTCCATCCAAAAGTGTTCCCAAATCTGACAGAAGCGGCGACCAGCCTGTCTCCGCTCCAAAGAAACATGTACTATCATCAAAGATCTCCATTGGGTATAAGTTGGTGGATCCCGGGATATCCAATTGGTTAAAATGGCTTTCATTCCCATAAGCACAGTTCTCGCTATGAAGGCTGTCATCCCTTTCAATAGTATATACGTAATATATTAACATTTTGGGGAAACCTGCTAAATAGATAATGTTACAACATTAGCAACTTATTTCTACCACACACTGCTTGAAAAGCTCATGGACTATGACATCTTCGTACTTATTCCTAAACTAATAAGACACTGAAACTTTTCTTTTTGGTTATTGATTTAACTTTTCACTTTGCTTAAGACCCTATAAACTAACGGGTCAATATTCAGCTGACAGCATTCAGCATTTTTTAAAGTGCCGACTGCCAGCGACTAATTTATATCTGAATAATCAGATACTGGCTCTGATTATGCAGGTCTTTGGTGACACCTGGGAGTTAGGCAAGTAGGGTCGAAATTCAGAGCTGAATCTTAGTTAGCTGGCATTTAGCAATTCAGACATTGTCACTGAATATCGCCAGTTCCCACATCCCCCCTGACTCTGCTCCTAAACCACCCTGGTGCTTCCCAGTGAGTGCTACACTGGTCACACTGGATTTTTATCAGCATCGTGTGTTTAAATGCAACTGAAAATCCAGGGATTTCCCACTATCCTCCTTAATCAAATCATTCTGAATATTGTACCTAAAATGTTTTCTCTTATTTCTCTCTATGGGGCAATGATTGAGCCAGAAATATGGGCGCTTACAATCCAAAATGGTGACCAAAACACGAATGAAAGTTCAGGTGCATTAGTCTGGCAATAGATGTATCATTTTATCTGGCTTCCTAATTATTCGGGAATAATGTAAAACAGATCTGGCCAAGGTTCACTGAAGATTTGAAGATTGTTTAGTGAAAGCTAGAGAAGCCCACAGATATTCAATTGCAGCCTTTTTTTATTCCAGCATGTACAGAGAGCCATTTCCCTTAGCAGAGGAAAATCAACAACTGGATAACAAAATGAAATTCAGAAACAAAAGTTAAAGCACATTTTTGACTCCAGCTCAAGATTAAAAACTGACCCAACCTGAAAATTACAAACACATAACAGCACAATCTCAGCCACTGCGAAACGAGGACAGCAGTCCTTGCGCTACTTTCCTCCACGTACAATATCCACACGCTCACCTTTTGCTTTCTTAGCTCTTTGCCAGTTTCTTCCTAAAATAGGTTTTTCCGCTAGTGTGCTTATACAGCCATGATGGCGAACTTCCTTGAAGCCTTTAGACTGCCTTTTCATCCATCATTATATGATTGAAAAAGATTAAAGAAATGGGATTTTGAGACTCAAAGGCCCTTCTCTGGAGCTTATGTCTTGTAGTTTAAAAATGATAAAGACAAGAAGAGCAGTGAAGGTAAAGTACAAACAGCCACAAAAGAGGACAACATTTATTTACATCACAATACATCTATTGCAGTTCAAGGCGGATTACAAAAAGAGGAGAACTGGACATTTCCAGGAAAATTACAGGTTAGCTTGCTAATTACATGGAGGAGACTTTGCTGGGAAATTTACAAGATAGGGAATAGCTAAGGAGGTTTATTAGTTTGTCTTGATAAATTTTCTGAATAGCCGGGTTTTGATTTCCTTTCGGAACGTTTTCTTGTCAGTATGTTGGAGAGGTGGTGATCTAGTTTTGCTGCGTGCCTTTGATTGAGGGGTGAGTCCTCCTTGGTCTGATTGATTTGTTCTCGTTTAGGTAAGTGGAGGCGGTGCCGTTCATTGATTTGAATAATAGACTGTAAAATTGGAATAGTATTTGCGCTTGCGGTGGTGGTGATGTGGTCATATTTGCTTAGTGAGTAGAACAGCTCTCAGACTGATCTACTCACTAAGCAAATATGACCACATCACCATTGCATTCCTAGACCCACACTGGCTCCCTACACAAGCGTGAATACTATTTAAATTTTATTCGATTTATGTACCACCTTTTTGAAGAAATTCAGGCAAGGCAGTGTAGAGCACACATAAGCCAGAAAAAGCTTATTTCTTAGTCAGTTTGTGGTGTCCTGTAGTCTTTGTAAGTTTTTTGAAAGACTAAATAATCAACTGGCATTTACATGTTCCACTCTACTCATGATTTCATAGACCTCTGTCATATCCCCCTTCTCCAAAGGGAAGAGTGCTGACCTCTTTAGCTTTTCCTGATAGGGGAGATATTCCATCTTTGTTTCACCTGTCACATCATGCAGTCTCAAGGTATGAGGCCAAAAAAATAGTAATAGGAAATTATTTGTCTCATTGATGTTTAAATAGCTTATCATATGATGTTTACAATTGAGGATGATGTTATAGTTAAAGGGGTAGTAGACTTTTTCAAAGAGAGGTTTGTGGATGACTGGAATGCCCTCCCTGTAGAGTTGGTGGAGGCAAGAAAGAGTGACGGAGTTAAAAAATGCATGGGATAGACACAATGGATTCCTAAATAGAAAGAGGACAGTATCGGCAGATCATTTATGAGGCTTAAATGGAAACCAGCAGCGGGGAAGTGAAAATAAGGCCAGATGGACTTCTATGGTCTGTGCTCCAGATATAGCAAGATGGATCAGGAGTGGCTAGAGTTAGCTTTGATGGCAACTCTAGCAGTGTGGCAGTGTAGCCGATGACCAATGAACTTCTAAGTTCTCCGTCCCATACAGTCATGTGAAAAACTTACAACACCCATGAAATATTCTGTTCTTTCTTTAAAAAAAAGATTTGACCTGGCAAGTCAAATGAATAATTGCTGGTTTGTTGCTGCAACATTGCTTTGAGAATGAATGTGACTGTTGGGCAGGTTGGATGGACCTCACAGGTGTCATTTACTATGGGGCTCACAATTTAAAAAGATCTAAAACGTCCCCCAAACTGCTTAAGTCAGCACTTGGACATCTCAATCGCTGGGATATCCAGCTGCCAATCAGCAAAACCCTTTTCCTGGATGTCAAGTGAGCCGTTTCTCTTGTTATGTGTCCAGTGTTTTGAGAGGGTTTAATTTGGACATCTTGGCAGCGATAATTTAACCTTTTCTACAGTACTACTAGACATATGGAGCGCTGTACATCAAACAGCCCTGCTCAAAAGAGCTTACAATCGAGATAAGAAAGTGAATCAATAGACAGTGCTTAAGTGGGGGAATAAGACAGATATTGGTGCTTAGCAGGTGAGTGGGAGTTTGGAATTGAAAATATCTTCAAGAAGTGGGCTTTGAAGACGGCCAGAGACGGAGTTTGTTCCAGACATACAGTACAGAATGGTAGAAGGGACGGAGTCTGGAGTTGGGTGCAGGCAGATAAGAACAGGTAATATCCACTCGGAATGAGTCTGGCTGCTGGAGTTTAGCTGATGGCACCTTTTAGACTAAATACACTCTCAAAGGATGAACATTACCCCAACAACTACATCTCTCAGTTATGAAGCAGAGACCAAATTCACCCACAAAAGTGAAAGGAGGGCCAGATTCTTGTTGCTGGATCTTGTTTTCTTTGTATTTAAAATCAAATCATCTGCTATCAAATTCCTTACATGAGGAATTATCTGTGTCATTATCCATGGAGCAATTTTATAAATCATTATTCACATAGAAACTCTGTTTAATGTGCCTGAAAAGCTTCATATAAAATTGCTGAAGGGCTATAGGTGTAAAGTACGCATGGTGGCAGGTAAAGGCATGTTAGGGGCAGAATCTATTTAAATTTTACATGTTAGAATTTAGCAAATAGCTGCAGCTTCTTTTTCACCTTCAATTCTGTGGGTTTAGTAGAGTTATTTTATAAAGACACTAGGTACCTATGAGTCTTGATAAAATTGATTTGAAATAGGCGCCTAAATGGCTTTCACAATGAAGTTTACACAGGAAATCCAATGCAATAGCACTTATCATAGTCTCCTTTTTTAAAGTTAACATGAGGAGAATGGTAAAAAATAAACTTAAGGTGCAACTGCAAAGGTCAAAAATACACATCAGGCGTGGATGTTATTTAAAAATACCATCCTGGAAGCCCAGACTAGATAGACTTCATGTATTAAAAAAGGAGGAAGGAAAAAGACCAAACGACAGCCAGCATGGAAGCTATTAGAGCTAAAAGAGAATCCTTCAGAAAGTGGAAGAAGGATCAGACTTCGATCCTCAGACACTATGGGCCCAATTCTATAAACTGTGCTAAAACTTAGAACGTAAGAATTGCCAAACTGGGACAGACCAAAGTTCCATCAAACCCAGTATCCTGTTTCTAACAGTGGCCAATCCAGGTCCCGAGTACCTAGCTAGATCCCAACTAATAAAACAGATTTTATGCTGTTTATCCTAGGAATAAGCAGTGGATTTCCCCAAGCCATCTCTATAATGGCCTATGGACTTCTCTTTTAGGAAATGATCCAAACCTTTTTTAAACCCCGCTAAGCTAACTGATTTCACCACATTCTCCAGCAATGAATTCTAGAGTTTAATTACACATTGTGTGAAGAAATATGGTTGTTCTTACATTTCTGTTTGGAAAATGAAAATAAAACATTAAACCAAAAAAAAAAAAAAAAAAAGAAATATTTTCTCCGGTTTGTTTTAAATCTACTTCTTAGTAGCTTCATTGCATGCCCCCTAGTCCTAGTATTTTTGGAAAGAGTGAACAAGGTGCCGGAAAAAAATCATAGCTAAGCGCTATTCTGTAGAGAGCCCTGACTCAATATTCTATAACTATGCACACAATTTTTAGACATGTCCATGCCCCCTTTCAAGATATGAACTATGGGGGTTAGGTGTGTTAACTTTTAGGTGCGCGTGCAAATACTGCGTGCTAATTGACATCAATAATAGATTGTTAGCACCCAATTACTGATGTCATTGATCTTGTTAAGCAATTAAAGTAATTTGCATCTCAGGCACACACATAAATTTGAGCATGCAAATCTGGGAGCCATATACAGAATTCTATAATGTAGGCACCCTTGCGTCTGTAAATGTCTAAACATTAGAACTGCATCCCTAGTTGTCCAGGTCCTGTTAGAGAAGATTAACAGCACTTAACATCCCCGTGAGTTCAGTCCCTGTTCCTGTTGTGTAGATGAGGACAGAGTTTGCAGGGATGGAAAAAAATGTGTTCCCGTGTCATTCTCTGCGTAATTATTCCAGCCATAGAGCTGTGAGCATCTAATTTATAGAACTGCCCTTTACCTTATTTGTATTTTAGTGTTCCATGTCAAATTGAAAATAAAAAAATTACACCACATCCAAACACCAGATCAAGTCTATGCCCTCGAAGGCGACTGGGCACCTTATAAAGTCCCTTGTCAAAATTCTATAGAGGAATTTGAGCAACAGATTCACAAACTAATCCAGTGACCTTTGTCCAATATTTGGAAGCAATCCAACAATCTAAACAAGATGTCGCCACGCTCGAAGGCTTCACAGCCCTCTGAATATTACAAGCTAATTTGCCTTAAAATGACTGCAATCCTTCTCCCTTTACCCGGGACTGGAATTGAAAAACAAAGAGGCAACCGGTGGGCAAATCTGTATGTATTGGTTGTCAGCCCTCTAAAATAAATTAAAAATCTTAATTTCTCATCATAACAAAAAGTCTTCCCTTGTTTTAATAGCTACAGGTAATAAAACCCACTCATGTTTAACAAAAGCAAAACATCTATTCCCACCTCTCAAGTACTCTTAAGGAATATTATTATACAGTCTCCATCTGATTTTCTTTCTTTACCTTGCAAGCTGTACACAGGGGCTGAACAGGAGGTGATCACCTTTGGATCACGTCACACAATTTGCTATAGGACACTCTCTCGGCCATGCAATGGCGTTCTTTGAAGGGAAGCTCTGGCGCCAGCAGAAGGTGGCTACTCCACTTTATCATCTCTTTTTTGCTCTAGATGGCTTTGTTCTGGGATGTATATCTTGCTGCATCATTAAGTACAATTATAAATTAATCAATAAATAGGAGGAATAGAGGAAAAAATATCACAATCAACAGTTCAATACTCTCTACTTTAAAATTTGCTGAAAATACTGTCACTTCAGACATCCACTATGGTGGAAGAAAAAGCCTCAGGTCATTGGTGAGCCGATATGCAATTAGCTCTACCAAAATCTACATCATAGGCATAAATGATTTTTGCCATTAAAACGAGCAAAAATACATAAGGTGAAAGAAGCCACAAACAAAACAATACCAAATTTAGAATCCCAGGAGGCCCAATAGCCTCGAAGAAGTGGTCTTGTATCACGAAACGTTGGCATTTGGAATGGGATGGTAAATGCTGCCACACAATTTTACAAGATTTTATCTTTTGCCCAAGCTTTAGTTTCCTATGACCACCTCAAAGAAAAAAGTCCACAAAATAATTTAAAAACAAACAAAACCCAAAAGAAAACACTTTGCGTGCAGTGAGTCCCTTTACACTTTTTGGTGTCCATTTTGCTAAATCCTTTCCTTTGACACTTGTTCCCTATTCAAATTCTTCCCCCATTTGTCTCTTTACTTAGGTAAGGAAACAAGTTGGTGCTAATTTAAAGTTCCTGATTTATTAAGGACTACGAGGAAAATATTTTACCTGTAGTTTTGACTATGTACCATAATTCACTGTCAATATGGCGCCTAGTGAAGTTGAGACTTTACTTTGCACAAACAGTAGAACTGATGTAGTACCACATAATCAGTGAGGTCACTTTTTAGGGTGAACAGCAATTATTCTGTAGAAGGGGAGGGGGTGTAAAATGATCATTCTTTAAAATTAAATGATTCAAGTTGGTTGTAAAACTTTAAAAGAGTGATCCTGACACGTTCTGTAAAAAGAAGGTTTTACACTAAGAAGATCTTTTAAACTTGGAACCAGAGGCCTGGTTTTCATGAAACTCAAAGACAGGCAGGAAAAAAGGTATTTGTGTTTAGGAATAAAAAGAGCATTCTCAAAACATAAAAGAAGAAAGCGATTGTTACCATTGATGGAAGAGCCGATGACAAAACAGTCGTCTTTTGGTTGTTGATCAGAAAATAATAAACTGGTCCTGACAGAGTCTGATTGACAAATTTGACATCTTAGCAATCACTGTCACTGATTCAATTACTCTAATTCTGAATAAAAGCTGTATACAGTGTGTGTTTATGCTAGAGTGGAGTTTTACAACTGATTGACATTCATCATGTTACTTAGACAGCTATAAAAGCTGGGTCTTTGTTTTACACGAAGTGTTGTCAAGGAAGAAAAAAGGTAAAAACCTGAGTGCTGGGATAAAGAAACTGTTTAACAAACATTTTGCTTTTAACTTCCTGAGATATGTGGCAGAATTTTTGCCGAACACTCCAAAGAAGATGGTCCCTGTTAACCTTCCCTTCGCTGATTTCAGCCGCCTGGTTTCGGCTGCAATACGTTCCGGAAGCACAAGCAGGGAGATATTGCAGACAAAGCTGTTGCTCCAAGCTAGCCGGCCCGCCATTGTCTCTTCTGCTTTTCAGACGTGCTCTGGCTCTGCACCAGGCTTCAATGCACTCATCGACTTGTCTGGCATTAATGGAACTGGCATTTGCAGTTCCAGTGGGGAATTCTATCTGTTGACATAATTCCATAGCGATGAGTCAATTCTTTTTGGATTACTCTTCATGAGGAAGAAGTTATCAAAATATCGCAGTGCTGTTCTGTGTGACCTATTCTGACTGATTGAGGAAAAGAGAGAAACCAAGCCTAAATGAACGTCGAATATCAGAAGGGGCTGTAGCACAAAGCCTAGAACTTTCTTTGACATTTCAATGCTTCAGACTGCTGCTTATCTTTTCTCTCATTTCCTAATATTTATAGTATTTCTTTAAAAAGTGTGAAATACACCTCAGTTCTCATTTCTAAAACTACTAAAGAGAAGCATTGAGTTGCAATGGAAACTTTAAAGACATTTTACTCCATTTGTTCAAAGCAGAAATATTTCAATTAAGAAGCATGCTGGGATAATATGAATGAGAGAGAAAACTTCAAATGAATATCAGCGCCAAAGAACCCCTTCCCCTTCCCCCCCCCCCCATCTCGTGCTGTCTGAGCAGCGAGCGTCAGCGGTGGGCTGCAGTTACCAATACTGGCATTTCTGCACAGCTGGACTGAGCAAGTGTTGGTGGCTGACTTCCTCACTTGGGGAACCCTGTTTGGTCTGCTTACAACCTACGATGCTTTACTGCATGTTGTCATACAGTGTCATATTGTAATTGTTTATTGCCTAGTCTTATTGTACAATGCCTTGGGTAAAGTTCTTCAAAAAGGTGGTAAATAAATTCTAAAAAATAAAGCCAATTCAATTAAAGGCACAGTGGGACGTGTGTGCAACAGATGTGTTGCCATGAGATTGACTGGGCATGCATGGATGCTGCTGTTCTAGTTTCATGTAGAGGTCAACAAGAGTAGTAGATATTTCCCCTATTTTGAACCCTTTTTGTGATCTGTAGTAAACTTTTATGGCACTTCTTGGGTTTAATCCTATTCCTTAACGTATCACCTGGATGGTACAACTCTCGTTTTCTTCCAGTTGCTAAGTAACAACTGCAAACTCTTTGCCTTCTTTTACAGCTGCTTCCCATAGCAGAACCACAAGTCGAAGCAGTTCAGTTTTAATTAGGACTTCTTCAGTCCGTATACCGTAAACCCTGAAAATAATTCCATCTTATTGTGCGAATATGACCTCCAAGAGGCACCTTCAGGCTTCAGCAGGCAGTTCATGTGTTTACTTCTCTAGTGACAATTTTTTCACTGTAGTCCTGTTTAATACGTTTTGATAAAAGCTTAAGTGAAGAACCTGACGTGAGCAATGAAGATTCTACCTCTGGCACATCTCATCTTGTTACTTATAAGACAATTCTGCTTCTTTCCAGGTAAAAGCAGCTTCGTATTCAAGTTTCTCCTCTTAAACATGTAGCTTTGATCCAGCTTTAAGATTGCATGGATTTGCCCATTTTTGATGGAAGCTTGTTGGAAACAAAGCTTAGGTTTTTGTTAGCAAGTGTGATCCTTTACTACAAATCTTGAGCTCAGTATTCAAAGCTATTAATCAAGATGACAGCATTTGTTGTGTGCATAAATGGCTTTGCCAGGTCCATGTTTCTATGTGTTAGGCATCTATCTGTCAACATTCATAGTGCCACTGAATATCCTTACACACCCTCATGGCACTATCCATTCAAATCTAGACACATATACACAATGATATCAAGCAGCAAACCATAACACAAAAGAAATAACTGAAAGGCATTCTGAAAGATCCAAGTTTTGAGAAGCTTGTGAAAATCCTAATTGGTCATATTACCAGTGGTAATGAGCGCCAGAGAGATGGTCCTATATAATGAAATGCTCTGTTCTTTATGGTAGTGCAAAAGTGGAGTTATCAGAGTCAGGAGTGAAAGGGAGGAATATGTAGAAACGGGTAAGAATGAAGTGGAATTGCTTATTTCTATTCTGTGTTCACAAATGAAGGGCCAAGAGTTGGATCGAGAAGATAAACACAAATTGGAATGGAAATGAGATAGACCTTGAACAATTTTCCAAAGATTGTGTTCATCAGAACCTAGCTAAATTACAAGTAAAGCGATGGAGTTGGATGGGATACATCCAAGGGTGCCGAAGGAATTTAGGGAAGTTCTGGTGGCTCCATTATCTCACATCTTCAACATTTCTCTAGAGATGTGAGTGGTCCTAGAAAACTGGAGGACAGATCTATATCTTCTTTTTCAAGGGTCCCGCGGCAACAAGGGGGCATCCGTGGAAAATCAGGGACGGGAAACTGCACGGGGACACCAGGAAATTCTTTTTCACTGAAAGGGTGGGTGATCGCTGGAATAGTCTTCCACTTCAGGTTATTGAGGCCAGCAGCGTGCCTGATTTTAAGGCCAAATGGGATAGACACGTGGGATCTATTCACAGAGAAAGGTAGGGGAGGGTCATTGGGGTGGGCAGATTAGGTGGGCCGTGGCCCTTATCTGCCGTCTATTTCTATGATCTGGCCTTTCTTCACACTAGTTGAAGTAAGGAGGAGGTTAGGAAGTGAAGTCTAGTTAGGCTGACTTCTATGGTAAATAAATTAATGGAAATACTTCTAAAACAGAGGTTAGTGTGGTTTCTGGAATCCAATGGACTGCAGGACTTGAGACAGAATGGTTTTATTACAGATAGGTCTTGTCAGGTGAATGATTAATTTCTTTGACTGGGTGACCAGAGAGTTGGATCAAGGAGAGCGCTAGATATTGTCCGCCTGATATTCAGCACTATTTGGCTGGCCCTCCGTTATCTCCCATGGAATATTCTGGTTGGCGGCTAGTCCAGTGACCACCAATATTCAACTAGCTGGGTTATTTTTGGCAGGCCAAGACCTGACTGGCTAAGTTCAGCAGCCAGATAGATCTGCCTAAAAAGCAGGTCTGTCTTTGGCAGCTAGGACTTAGCCAAACATAACTCAGAAATTCAATGTCAGTTGTGGTTCCGACATTGAATTTACGATCTTGCTACCAACTGTGAGAGATAGCTGGTTATCTCCCATGATCTGAATATTAGTTTCTGTGTACTTAGTTTATTTATAAGTTGTCTGTTTTAAGCTGAACTGAGTCCCCTTGGTATAGATCCTAAAGCAATTGATTGGTTTCAAAATGTGTATATGAATGCCTATTTGTGCGGTCAGGGGCGGAGCTTGGGCAGGTATGGGGCGGAGCTTGGATGGAGTACTCGGTTGATATTTGTTAGACTTAGGGGGTACTTGGCTTGAAAAAGTTGAGAAACACTGCCTTAGACTGTAAACCACCATGGCTTTTCTTTAGAAAAGTGGTATAATTAATCTCATAAACTGTTCCATCTACTGTTCACCCTCTCTTCTCTTTCCATCCAGTGTCCGCCCTCTCTGTCCCATATGGCCTCTTTCCATCTCCTCCTTCCTTTTGCCTTGGTCTGGCATACCTTCCTCCTTCCCTCCAAGCCATTCTCTCCCCCTCTGCTCCCTTTCCTCTTTTAACTACTTCATTGGTCAGCAGCAGCATTCACAATTCATTGCTGTTGCTGGCTTCAAGCAGGACCGGCCAGAGAGGAAGGCCTGAAGCCAGCAACAGCAGCCTGAAGCACCCGAGGCAGACGCTTCTCTCCCCTCCCAGCCCAACCCCCGCGGACTCTGCGACCCTCCCAGCAAGATGACTTTAATACCAAACCTCCTTCCAGCGTTGGCAGCCGCAGCACGCAAAACAGTCTGCTTTGGCTTTCTTCTGCCGTTGAGTCTATCTGTTGCGTCATTGATGACGTCATCGGTGACGCGGCAGAGGGACTCAACGGCAGAAGAAAGGCCGAAGCAGCCTGTTTAGCGTATTGCGGCTGCCAACGCTGGAGGGAGGTTTGGTATTAAAGTCATCTCGCTGGGAGAGAAGCGTCTGCCTCGGGTGCTTCAGGCTCAGCCCTTCCTCTCTGGCGGGAGGTTTGTGCCGGTATGTCCCTCCCCCTCCAAACGGCGCATGCTCTCACGATCCTGGGTCGGCCACACGCTGCTTGTGCTGGGGACTCATACAGTCCAGTCCAGTCCTTCCGGCGAGTGTAGGGAAGTGCTGGGGATTCGCGCATGCGCACTCATGCGGCCACGGAACTACTTATCATGGAAGCACACAAATAGGAGTGCGCATGCGCGAGTTAGCCTTTTATTATATAGGATACTGTGTACAATTCTGGAGACTATAAATTCAAAATATATAAATATGATAGAACTGGTCCAAAGGGAGGCTACTAAAATGGCCAGTGGTCTTCATCATACAGTGTATAGGGACAGACCTAAAGCTCTCAATAGAAGGCAAGGAAGGGTAGATATGATAGAGACATTTAAATATCTCAATGGAATAAATGCACAGGAGGCTTCTCTCAGTTTACAATTTACAGTTTTAAATAAACTTGATATACCATTTCAGGAATATCATCATAGCAGTTTACAAACAACATAGAAAAGATAGAAAAAAAACCTATAATATTCAAAGTAAAAGCTTAGCTGCTGAATTGTCACAAATTGCGCCCTGTCCATCCACCCCAATCATTATTATCAGCAAGAATATAGGTTTGTTCTAAACCAAAAACATTCCTACAAATCTCTCTCTTCAAGTTCTTCCTAAATATTTAATAGGAAGATTCAAGGTGAAGATGGAAAAACAAGGAACCTGTAGAACAAGAGAGCATAGGATGAAAAGTGAAAGAAATTACATTCATGAGAAAATCAGGATATAGATCTTTACGGAAAAGGTGGTGGATGGCTAAAGAACCTCCTGGTGGAGATGAAGACTGTATCTGAATTCAAGAAAGAGATCTCTGAGGGAGCAAGAAAGAAATAGTTGAGATTAGTAGATATCACGGATAGGTAAACTGGATAGGCCATATGGTCTTTATCCTTCATGGGTTTTTCTATCTTTTCCTTGTAGGTTTAACAATTCACCCTGCCCTAAGAAGAACAGAGCTTCATGAGAACAAGCATTCTGAAGTCCATGTGGAGGAACCAGGCCTTCCTTTCAGAACTGCTTTTTTATTGCATGAGTGATTTTGTCGGCTACTGAAATTGTGGTCCATTAGGTTTTCAAGAACAGATTCCATCTTGTAATCATTCACACAAAGGTCATTTTTGAAGAAGGATCTTTGGTGGTGTGAAACTTCATGTAGTGGAAAATGCTTGAAGCATTCTTGCACACCAGTAAAATAAAAAGCACTGGGTCTTGTCAATATTCTTTATGGAAATGCTGATTTGATCTTTGCATCGTCAGTATAAATACAACTTGGTACATTTTTTTTACAAAGAGGCAAGGAAACAGAAAAGGTAATTAAATATGGGGCCAAATTAATGCTCATGCCTATATGTTATTTGGACATATAGGGCTCCTTTTACTAAGGTGCGTTAGAGCCTTGACGCACAGATAGCGCGCGCTAAATTGCCACGCGCACTAGATCTTAACGCCAGCATTGAGCTGGCATTATTCTAGAAGCGTACCGCGTGGTAATTTCGTGCGTGCGCTAAAAACGCTAGCGCACCTTAGTAAAAGGAGCCCATAGTTTTTGGACATGGTGCAAATATATGTCCCCTATTACCATTAATGTCTATGCTCCATGCATATGTTTCTTGGCTCCAACAATCATGGTTTGATCTACTAATTCTGGCATTTCAGCAAATAGGTCGCACTGTTTTCCTACTAGGATTTCTAAATAAATGTAATGTAATTTATTTCTTATATACCGCTACATCCGTTAGGTTCTAAGCGGTTTTCAGAAAATATACATTAAAATTATAAGTAAGAAAGGTACTTAGAAGTTCCCTAACTGTCCCGAAGGCTCACAATCTAACTAAAGTACCTAGAGAGTAGTAAGGAAGTGCAAAGTAAGGAAAGAGAAAAAATGAGAAAATAAACAATCTAACAGAACTATGTGCTTTGAAAGATAGAAGAGAAGAGATATAGAGGAGGAACTGTTGAAAAAAGAATTCTGGAGAAATTTAAAAGATAGAAATAGAACAAAATGGTAAAGCAATGAATAAGATTACAAATAATTCATAAAACTGGAAAAAAATTAAAAGTAAAAAATATTGACTTCAATCCACAATTTCAGCTTCCTGATAAAGGACTTCTACAGGTAAGAGATTTGGTTGATAGTTCTATGCTGTCCATGTCTCCTCCTCTGCGATGGTCTCCTCAATGCAATCCTTTCCTCTGTGAAAAAGCCATTTGGTGCCGATTCCGGTACGTGTTGGTGCCGCTGGAGCTGGAACTGACCAGTGAACCTCTGATTTGCTGCTGCTACCTTCCCCACTGTGCATGGACTCCCAACAACGTCGAGTAACCTCTGAGAAAAACCAGGCTGATGGATGCTGGGACCTCAAGGGAGAAGTCTTCAGACCATGAGCCAGGCAAGCCTTGAACAAGCCGCTGCCATCGGAGCCAAGAAGCCTATGTAAGATTCTACCGATTATTTCTCACATTTTTTTTTTTTTAAATCATATGCAGTTTGTGAGGTTTTTTTGTGCATATTTTGGTTATATATTTATGATTAATGAGCTGCTTTGCAGAATTTTACATCACAGTTTCTAATTACCTATGAATTTGAATTAAATCTTAGGAAAGTTAAATTATGCATTAATATTAGCCATTTGCAAAGCTGAGAGCTAAAGAATTACATTGGCTACCTATCTACTGGCATATTCAATTTAAGATCTTGACACTGATTTTAAAATCCTTCATGACAACAACCCCTTTGTTTAGCTGCGACTTTAAAAATTCATGTTCCAGGCGTTACTCGATGTTCCAGATTTCAAGCAAATAAGACTTGTGTATATGGAATGTGCTTCCAAAGAATTTTAGATTGATTGAATCCTTGAATGACTTTAGAAAATCTTTAAAAACACATTTGTTCTCTGAGGCATTTCACTGATGTGAAAGTATTATAGATATGACTTGATGCATTTGTAGGTTTTAAGAAGGTTATGTACTAGTGTTAATATATTTTATGTGTGTTTTTTTGTAAACCACTTAGAATTGTAGATTTGAGGTAAATAACTTTTAAAATTAAATTAAATTCTGCAATATAAGGATATAATTTTATAGCTCAGTATATATGTATTGTACTTGCTCTTGTAGAGACACCAATGAACTTCCATAAGAAAAATGCACACATACCTCCTTTGAAAATTACCCCTGAGAATTTTTGCACCTACATTTACTCCTTTTTGGCATACTGTATTTTTCCACTCCATAAGACACACCTGACTATAAGACGCACCCTAGATTTAGACTAGGAAAACAAGAAGAAAAACCCATTCTGAACCAAATTCTCCCTACCAGGCTCTGTACTCTGTCCCCTCTATAATCTAGTTCATGCCTGCTATCTAACACCAGCTCTGGCAGGATACACATTTCAAATCTGACATATTGTAATCCCATATTGATATGTGTTGTTGTGCCTTCTGCCATCCTTTTATCATTTTTATTTTATTATACTTTCTTTTATTGTTTTTCTCCTATTTTTACTATCTGATTTTGTTTTGATCGATTCTTATTTTGGCTTTTTATCCTTTCTGAATATAAGAACATATGAATTGCCGCTGTTGGGTCAGACCAGTGGTCCATCGTGCCAAGCAGTCTGCTCACGCGGCGGCCCTTGGTCAAAGACTAGAACCCTAGCAAAGACTAGCCCTACCTGCGTACGTTCTGGTTCAGCAGGAGCTTGTCTAACTTTGTCTTGAATCCCTGGAGGGTGTTTTCCCCTACGACAGATTCCGGAAGAGCGTTCCAGTTTTCTATACCACTCTCTGAGTGAAGAAGAACTTCCTTATATTCATACAGAATCTATCCCCTTTCAATTTTAGAGAGTGCCCTCTCGTTCTCCCTACCTTGGAGAGGGTGAACAACCTGTCCTTATCTACTAAGTCTATTCCCTTCAGTACCTTGAATGTTTCGATCATGTCTCCTCTCAATCTCCTCTGTTTGAGGGAGAAAAGGCCCAGTTTCTCTAATCTTTCACTGTACGGCAACTCCTCTGGCCCCTTAACCATCTTAGTCGCTTCTTCTCTGGACCCTTTCGAGTAGTACCGTGTCCTTCTTCATGTACGGCAAACAGTGCTGGACGCAGTACTCCAGCTGAAGGCGCACCATAGCCCAGTACAGCAGCAAGATAGCCTTCTTTGATCTGTTCGTGATCCCCTTCTTTATCATTCCTAGCATTCTGTTCGCCCATTTTGCCGCCGCCGCACATTGCGTGGACGGCTTCATCGACTTGTTGATCATAACTCCCCCGCCCGGACATCCTGTATTCGTGCATGAGATTTTTGTTACCTTCATGCATCACTTTACACTTATTCACGTTAAACAACTTGAACATGGCCATTAATGGCAGAATAGTTTGATCTTACTTACTGGCCTGCTTTGATGCTTTCAGGCTCTGCCTGTGCAGTGCAGTGTGCCATGAGCGCCTCTTAATTTCAGCAACTTTTCCCCTACTGCTATCTTGTCTTTGTGGGATTGCGCTCCTGTCTACCAGGGTCTGGTTGAAGTGCCACGGCCCAATGGCAACGTCAAGGGATTGCTTTTGGATGGCGGGGCCCGCCTGGATGTTGTACAGCCGGATGCGCCCTTCGGCTCCCCAGCTGGTGCCTGATGGGGTGCTATAGCTTGGTGGGGAACATGCGGCGGCGGTGCCAGGGCTCCAATTTTGCCGGTAGAGAGAGGAAAATGGAGCACATTTACTCCCACTAATTGGGCGTCTGTTGCAGCGGTGACGGACAAGCACGAGGGCCAATGAAGAAGAGTGCCGACCCCAGCCATTCACATGTCCTCATGCGTTCTCTCTGCTGCGGGAAGGAACGGTGGGACAAATCTCAGCCCAGATCGCAGGCCAAATTTAATCACCCCGGGCCAGAGTTTGACATGTGACATGTCTGTCCTATATGCTCAGCACTGTGGGAGTGTGGAAGGCTGCCAGTGGAAACGCTGGATTACAAAAAGGTACCAGGGGTGAGGGGGTGGGGCGGTATTTGCTCCACGAGACGCATCCTTATTTCCACCCACTTTTTTGGGGGGAAAAAGTGCGTCTTATGGAGCGAAAAATACAGTACATGCATTTTCTATTTAAGTGCATATTTTCAAAAGTATATGCATAAATGCAAAACTCTTCCCGACCCGATTTGCTGTGTTACATATATACAGCTTGTATCTCTAAAGGAGAGGAAGAGATAGTAGATGGCATGGATAGGCCAGATGGTCTTTGCCTGCCTTCATTTTTCTCTGTGTGGCTTTATACACATATTGGCCACACATTTTATAAATATTGTTGTGCATATGTGACTTTTAAGTGCACAAATGGTACATGCTATCCCATGCACTGCTGGCAAATTTAGCACATGGAATCTGAAGCATCTTAGTACATAGGTCTCATCATTAGGTATCTTGAGTGATAAACTTAGCAGAATTTCTGAACACTTTCAAAATGAAGCCACAGCACGCTACTTTAGAGTCTGGTAAAAAGGCAGAATCTGTATTTGTTTTTTTCAACATTTTCTCTCAAAAACAACTGTATAATATAATAGTACAATGAGAACATATGACACCATCTTGAGCATGCATTTCTAAGGAATATATACGAAAGCCATTAACAGTCATAAGTGAAATTGCTAAGCAGAAATCACTAGAAGTCCAGGTGCGTCCGGCCTGTGGTCAGATCAGCCCTTCCTGCACTCAGCACCTTGCTGCATTCTGACAGGTCCTGTTTGCTTGAGCGACTCACTCTGTCTGACACGTCTGGTGGCAAATGCAGGCACTAGATTAGGAGATTTTCCGGAGAGAGAATGGAAAAACAAAGAAAGAAAACCATTAATTTGTTTAGAGATCACATTTAACATTTTGTACAGCACCCCAGTTATTCCACCTTTACAGGGCCATTTACCAACAGGTAGTGCATTCGTGTAATGTCATTACAAGTGTGTTATTCACTGCAGACTTCAGAGTGTAAAATGGGTCTTGTGGGAAATAACGCACCAGAAGGCTTATCCCTGGTATCCGGAGAGTTTGCATCCTCTGGAGAGACAATTACGTCACTATGATGACGCTGATGCAAGACTCACTCTTTATCTCATTTAGTCCACTTCAGGAAATTAGCTCAGTTTTATATATCAAGTGTCAATCTGGATGAAGAAAGAAAATTTACTTCCCCTTCCATAGAAAGATCTACTCTAATCTAATTTCCATCTTATATACCGGATCATTCCAGCAAGGACTCAAGCCGGTTAACAAAGATTTAAAAGAATATAATAGAAAACAATAATGAAAGTAATAGAAAAATTTTCAATAAATTAGATCAGTCCTCAGTTAAAAATCTCTGAAAGACATAAGTTTTCAGATTTTTCCTAAAAAGTGATAGAGATAATGACGTTCTGATAATTGAGGGAAGATCGTTCCAAACTTTTACCAAGGAATAGGATAAGGAATGTAAGAATTTAGCTAGGGTTTTAATCCCTTTAACAGAAGGGAAGAGCAATTTAAATATATGTGTATTCCTAGTAGTGTGAAACTGAAGAGAGTTAAATGATAGAGGTAATAAAGGCGAAAAAATTCCATGTAAAATTTTAAAAATTACATTGGCACACTTAAATTGAATTCACCAGTAAACAGGAAGCCAATGAAGTGACCTCCACAATAAGAACATAAGTAATGCCTATGCTTGGTCAGACCAGAGGTCCATCACACCCAGCAGTCCGCTCACGCGGCGGCCCATCAGGTCCAGGACCTATATAGTAATCCTCTATCTATACCCTTCTATCCCCTTTTCCTTCAGGAAATCATCCAATCCCTTCTTGAACCCCACAACTGTACTCTGTCCTATCACACCCTCTGGAAGCGCATTCCAGGTGTCCACCACCCTTTGGGTGAAGAAGAACTTCTTAGCATTGGTTCTGAATCTGTCACCTTTTAATTTTTCCAAATGCCTTCTCGTTCTTGTAGTTTTCGAAAGTTTGGAGAGGCATGATCATATTTATGTCTTCTAAAAATTAATTTGGCTGCAGTGTTCTGAATAAGTTGTAGCCTTTTTTGATTAAATTTGGTTAATCCGATATACAGGGAATTTGCATAATCCAGATGTGCCTAAATAATCGTTTGAACCAAAACTGCAACATGATTTTGATGAAAAAAACCTTGAAAGATCCTAAACCTTCCAGATTTTTTACATTAGGCTAATGAGCAACCCCTTTTCCTTTGCCCTCTGCCTCCTCCAGACTCACTGCTGATTGTCCTGCATTAGTGACCACTGTGCATCCTTGCTTCCCCTGGCCATTGTTCCTCTAAGCACGTGGGATCTCTCAGAGAGAGAAAGATATAATGGTTACTGTGGATGGGTAGACAAGATAGGCCATTTGGCCTTTATGTGCATTCAATGTTTCTAAGACTGATTCTATTATTTCTTGCTGTGATACCTTCACTAGTCTATGTCTACCCTCAACTCATCACATTCAAGTACTGCTAAAATATTTGAAAAAAATCTTGGAAAATCAGTCTGTGCATATCGCATGTGTCCCTCCCCCAATACCTGCTGGATGTATGAACAAGAGAACATCACAAAACTCAGATGCCATCTCCAAGAAATTTTCTTTTAAAGTCCATCAGATTTGTGTAAATTGTGATACATACAAAGAAATCAAATTAAAGTTAGAGCATCAATTTTTTAAAATGTACAATAGATGAGAGCGTTCTGAAAAGATAGGTTAAAGTTCCCAGAATCTAGCAGTTGCTTAGATATTAAGGTTTCAGAATAGAAAAAGTAGACCTGAAATAAATAGTCACTGGAAAGAGATTAAAGCCTTCAATTTTAGAGGAAGAAACTGGACACACTGTGGGGTGTTTCAAGATTTTGGTTTTATCCACAGGTATACAGTTTAGAAGATGGCATTTTTATTGTTTATATAAAGCTATAAATACACTCAAGTTGAAAGTTTATACTTATCGCAGACTCAGTAGTTTAGTGATTTGGCATTTGGGTCATTCTATGTCAAGTGGACCAGGAGCCCACGCTCGATCCCCTTGAAATCCAACCAAATTTTACAGGGATGTTGTCTAGGGTCTCAAATGAAACTCTGCAAAAGTTTTTGGATCTATCTCAATTTGGTCAGGAGCTAGGGGTGGTTGAACAAAAGCAATCGATCCACTCCCATGCCTCGTGTGACCTAAAACACCAACTTTGCTTAAGCACTGCGGCAGAAGGAAACTACCTAGGAGTCTGAAATTTTGCAGTTTGGTACAACACCTTGGGGCAAGTTTCTGTGCCAAGTTTGAAATCTTTTGCAAATGTGCTTACATTTCTACAGGTCAGCAAAATAGGCAAAAAATTCATGAACAAAAATTTTTGGCAAAGTTTGGCTCCATACTGCTGCTGGTAGGCAAGTCAGCTGATGGTACAACTTTACCAGCAGACATGTACCATGAGGTACTTCCAAGATTTGCAAAACGAACCTTTACAGTGAAGTGAAGCTTAAGATATGATCATTCAAAAAATATGGCTTTATGTATTTATGCAAATTTTCACTGTTTTTCAGATTCAAATATCTCTAATGTGCCGTTTTTTTGAAAGAGCATGTTTTTTTGCTACAGAAGCTGTCCTGTTTCATCTTGGACCCGACGTTTCTTTGGTGAGAATTAAAGCTTCAAAGATAAGCATTATTTTGTCTTCTGAAGTCAGTAACTGCAACTCTTTTTAGATCATTGTTGACTGGATTTTATTCCTTTAGCTCTTAAAACTGGCCTACAGAGTATCCAAAGGGACCTTTTTATTTGTTACTACCTGGAATTACAGTTTTTCAGATCCTTATTGAAGTTCTGCCTTACTTATTTTGTCTGTTAGTACATCTCAAAAATCTCGCCAATCTTCTGTTACTTTGTTGAGTTATATTTACTTGTTCATTTCACACAAGCTGGACCAAATAAACATTTACTTTCAGATCACAAAAACAGTTATGAGAATGTTGATCATAGCAATTACAATGTTATAGTTTGCTATGATGGAATACAGTGAAAATGGTTTGAAGTCGTATAATACTTTAGGCTCTCCTTCACATATCATTTATTTGATAACAGCATTCTCATACCCAAAACACCATTTTAATACAAACTTTCATTCATTTTGGGAACAACGAGATTTAGAAACGACCTATCATGCTCACAATTTAGGGAAAGAAAATTTTGAGAAGTCTGTAAAATTTAACACAAACTACACTAAAATATCACAAAAAAAAAGAAGAAAAATGCTCTGACTGGAGTGCAAAAAAATGAGAATATACTTGTCAAACCTATAAAAGCTCAAAACGTTTTGAAAGATGATGGCAAGTTATTAAAACTTAACCACTACATAGAACTGAGTGCTTAGGTTTAGGAATAAGGAGGTTTAGGAATAGTGTCTCCGGTAAACATGTGAACATTTCTGCAGACTACAATGTGGAATCAGCTCAGAGGGTGGTGACTCAATTGATCACTTTTCAGCATCATAAATGGGAAGGTGAGAAAGGGAATCAGATGTTGAAGCCAGAGCCCAAAGTGTGAGCTTTCCACCCCACATACCTGAGCTGGGGGGGGGGTCTCCACGAGAAGCCTTCCTCCGTCAGAAACATGGAAGTTGGTGGTGCTTTTCCAGGGCCAAATTGAGCATACATGGAAGAGGCCCACTCTCTGCGCACACTACATTCATGGGGGATTGGAGTGGGTGGAGAAGAGAGCTTCTGATTATGGGGTTTGCGGACTCAATTTTTGTTCTTTTTAGGCATTTCTATACCATCTGTCAAGGTTATCTAAGCATTTTGAGGATTGAGTGATTTGTCCAATTCACAAGGAGCAGCACAGGATTTGAACCCACAACCTCAGCATGCTGAGGCTGTAGCTCTAACCACTAGGCCACTCCTTCCTCAATTTTGAGGGGGACCTAAGTCCCCAAGACTATACTGTGGCCATGGTGGGGGGGGGGGCTGACTCTTTTGACTGAAAAGATTCATTTTTGGTGTGTTTTAATGTACTCACCAAGAGCACAACTGCTCTCACTCCCAGAGAGCACTTTTAATTAGTGGAAGTCCATGCTCACAGTTTTCTGCACACATCCTTAGGGCTGGCACACCCTTTCTGTGTGATTCTACTGAGGCTTCTTGTTATGAGAGGAAATTAAATTGCTTACCTGTAATTAGAATTCTCTCGCATGAGCAACTCAGTAAATTCACTAAACCCAATCTACCTCACCTTGCTAAGCTAAAGATGCAGGTCTGTCTATTTTTTCCTTTGGCCTGACAGCTAGATCATTAGTTTTAATCTGATTCAGGTTGGAAAGTATCTAAGTGGGGTGTCCAAGATGAAATGTGTCAGATGACAAAGGCCCATATCACTAAAACTATCGTCACATTTGCACTGGCTGATACCACCATCGGCCAATGACTGAAAAAGTACATAGGACATAAGTACTAAGTACACTGTACTTACTTGCTGGAGAAATGGAAATCACTTAAAAAAAAAAAAAGAAAGCAAAGCAGATAATGACAGTTAATATGGAAAAGAGCAGGTAGGGAAGAAGAAAGGCAAACGCAGGGTACCCTGAACAGTGAAATGCTTGCGAGAAGATCAAGGCAATGAGCAGCGGGAATCTTCCACCCTATAAAGTGCTTGTCAGGTGAAATTTGGACTACGGAGTTCCATCCTCAAAAAGGATATCGAAAGAAGGAGCACTGAATTTATACTTGCATACTTACCCATGCTGACTAATTGCCCTCAGAGAAAAGAAACTGAGGAAGGATTCAATTAACAAGTAGAACTAATGGGCCTCACAGGGATATTTCCAGTGAGCAAAAAAACAAAACTCAGAAGCACCCTTTAAAATGAAAGAGAAATAGATTTCACAGTCTTTAATGATCAACATTTGGCCAGAGGAAATAAAGCTTTAACTAAGACAATAAGAAGATTCAGAAGAAACTGGAAAAAGCTTCAACGCTTAGCAGAAAAATGTCGAGCCATGTCCGAGTCCAGGAGGGACTTCGTTTGTTCTGTGCTGCACACCTGGCCACAGATGTTGAAGGTTTATTACCTCCCTCTTAATCACTGCGTAGGGATAATGATTAGGCTTGACAGACTCGATACCCTCCCCCCATTCAGTCTGATCAACTCATAGGGTTCAAAAATGCCAACGACATTAAGAGAAATCAGTGGTAGAAATCAGTGGTTGGTACATCTTACCAACCAGAATTAATAAAGAGCAGAAGGTTCTGTCCTTTCTACTTATTAGCCTTCCAGTAACCACATCACCTACAGTACCATCAAGGGGGTTGGTGGAGGGGAATAGGGACTTGTATACTGCATTTCAAAGCCGATGTCAGCTCTGTGAAGTGTTATGAGATCCTAATAG